>NC_052349.1:34741963-34805189 GCF_009727055.1 Benincasa hispida | reverse complement strand
AAACATCATATGTTTATTTACCTCCACCTCTTAAAATTAATTAATTAATTCATTATGATCAAATTCATAAGAATTTAATATTTTAATCCTATTCAAATATTTCTCTCTTAATTATATATCAAGTGTGTAATTAACCATATCATGTGAATCTTATTAATATGTTATTCCATCAATTGATTTGAACAATTCAAATCATTCTTCTTTTCCTTTAGTGAGCTAATAAGGGGAACTTAAGGACATACAGATTAAAAGCTCCAATGATATGAGATTAATTAATTGAACTCTTTAATTAAATTAATCAATATTCATTAACTACCGGGCACTCCACTAAAGGCCGATAGTTGCACTCTTCGCGCTGTAGATATATTTTTATGTCCACAGATATAACCAATAACAGCAAATTAGTCTTTCACGAGTGTTCATAACACCAACTGGATCAAATTACCATTTTACCCTTGGGTTACCTCTGTATCCTTAAGTACTAGTGCTCCTCTAATGAACAACCTGTTTATGGTCCAACTAATAAACAAAAACCTTTCTCGAGCTAATGAGAGTGTAGGGCTTTTTGTTCAAGTCCTGAAGACACCACTTAAAGAAACACTCATCTAATTTCCCTGAAGTTGGGAAGGAGTGAATTTCATCTTGTATTATTATGTTTCCAACTCCTCACTCGGTCTTATCCCTAAAATAGTAGGCTTATTGAATCGATAAACTGGCCACTCTCATCCATATAAATCAAAGGACAATCCCTTGTGAACAGGAGTTTATAATACACTTAGGATTAAGATTAAGTTGCCTAGATCATCCAATTGAAATAGGAACCAAACTAGTTAACGAATCTAGTGGTTACTATTTCATAGTCCGATCTTATGCAAACTAATTGCATAGGATACCTCCACTCGCGTGTCATCTACACGAATGTGTTGGATCATTGTGTTTGTATCAAATACAAAGTGGATCGTATCCATAATGTCACCAGAATAAGGTACCTCGCCTTATCCTTATACTATAGACACTTTAGGTTGTTTCTTAAACATTGATCCCTATATATCTCCACGTATAGTTCAAGACTCATAAGACAACCCTAGATGTTATTTTATTGGATTTAGGTTTATAAGACAAAATACAAAACAACACAATCAATAACATTTATTGAATTAACATCGCTAACACTTTATTGATGACGGTCAATGGATAACAATTACTATCTACAAGTTTTAGGGCATAAAACCCAACATGATTTTCATGTATGATTAATATAAGTGTTCTATTTATCAAATGAAAATGGAATTTGCATTGAGCGTGACATTACTTAGATGAATATAATTGTTATATTTAATCAATGTCATTAGATGCAAATTTATAGGTTTTAATGAAGCATTAAAATATAAGTGTTATGTTTTTAATGAGATAGATTAAAATCTATAATCAAGAGTTGCATGCGTACATAGGTCCAAATTAATTTTAAATGGTTTAAAATTAATTCACCTAGACTTATGTTGGAAGTTTTTCTAATGAGATTAGAAACAGGTTAATCTTTTAATTTGTTTTAATATAATTTAAATGAATTTCATTAAAAGATTAAATTTATAAAATAATTGCCCATAAGGAATCTTTGTCTAAGAAATGTTCTATCTAGGTAGGGTATTTAAGCTAACGAAAATGAAACACTTCCATCTGGGAACCGACCTAAAAGGTGAATTGGGAAAATATTTTATAAGCATAAAATAAAGGATTGATTTTATTAAAGAGTTTAATAAATGAAATAAAGTATTGTTACATGATTCAATATAAATGTTATATTGAGCAAATTAAAGGGACTTAGATAAATTCATTAGCTGATTTTTAACTAAGTATAATAAAACTCTAAAAATATTAGAATACTTTAGTGGGAGAAAATTGGTATATGTGATATATTAAATTTCAGCTCTCACGTCCCTAAAAGTTCACATCGTGAGATCCATGTTCAGCATCGTGTGGCCCTAGGTATGGCCTCCCTTCAAAAAGTGTTTGTATGGGTCAATGGCAAGGTAAATAGGGAAAGTATTCATAGTAAGTGGGAGAGGGACGAGTCAGCATATCCTATGGTGCACTATGAGATTCTTATGGTCCGTCTGCATGTTGTCCTGGAGCGACCATCCTTACGGAGGGCCCAATCATAAGAGTCGGACCAACACAAACTCCAACAATGGATAGGGTTTCTTAGGTTAATCTTCAACAATTGTCTTTCCTTTCGGTAGCTTATTGAAGCGTACCTCTGGGATTTGAAAATGAGAGGGTCGCACTTATGGGATGAATTAAGCTAGTTAATGAATCCTTGACCAAAACGAAACAATGACAGCTAAAAACTATAGGAATAAGAGTTATTCTGGTATTAGTGAAATTGTCTCAATTCGAGAGAGGAGTAATTAATCATTCTTTGGTGGCTATTGCTCTAAACATTTGAAGTATCATTGCAAAAATTAAATCATTAGTTTAATCAGGATTCTATGGTTACATGTGTTTTTGCTAAATTGATTGGATGATTAAGTAATGGGTTAAGACAAATATAATTAATACGGTCAATTGTTTGCTATTCATTTCAACATGTCTTCCACAATCATTTCCTTGCTTAAAAACGAAAAATTAACTAGTGAAAACTATGCGACGTGGAAATCTAACCTGAATACGATTATGGTTATTGTTGATCTACGGTTTGCCTTGATTGAGGAATGTCCTCCAGACCCTGCTTATAATGCATCCCAAGCATTGAAGGATGCTTATGATCGTTGGATGAAGGCCAGTGATAAGGCCCGAGTCTACATCTTGACAAGTCTATCTGATGCTCTTACCAAGAAGCATAAGGCCATGATGTCTGCTTGTCAGATCATGGAGTCCCTCTAGGAGATGTTTGCACAACTGTTCATTCAGATTTGGCACGAGACCCTCAAGTATATTTACAATGCATGGATGAAGGAAGGCCATTCAGTGGGATAACATGTTCTCAACCTGATGATCCAGTTCAATGTTGCCGAAATGAACGATGCAGTCATCAATGAGCAAAGTCAAATGTCCTTTATTTTGGAATATCTTCCAAAGAGTTTCCATCAATTTTGCAGTAATACGGTTATGAACAAAATACAATATACCATGACTACCCTTCTTAATGAGTTACAGATTTATGAGTCTCTTATGAAAGGTAAGGAACCAATAGAAAGAGAGGCAAATGTTGACCATTCCAAGAAGTTCCACAAGGGTTCATCCTCGGGAATTAAGTTTTTTCCTTCACCCTCTGGTTCTAAGAAGATCCAGAAAAAGAAATAAGGGAAGGGGAAGGCTCTCGTTGCTGGGAAGAGCATGGGCAAGTGCTCCCACTGCAATGTGGATGGTCACTGCAAATGCAATTGACCTAAGTACCTTGTTGAGAAGAAGAAAGAGAATAAAGATAAATATGATTTACTAGTACTGAAAACTTGTTCAGTTGAATATGACTATAATGCCTGGATACTTGATTCGGAAACCACTAATCACATTTTTCTTCTTTACAAGGAATTAATTCCTTCCAGCACCTCGATGAGGGTGAAATAACGCTCAAGTTTGGAATGGGAGATGTCATTTCAACTCGTGCAGTGGGAGTTTCTAAGTTATTTTTTTGAAATAAATTTTTGTTTTTAGAAAACTTATATATTGTTCCTAAAATGAAGAGGAACTTTATTTCTATTTCCTGTTTAATTGAAAAACCGTACTCTGTTTATTTTTCATCTAATGAAGTGTTCATTATGAAAAATGGTGTGACTATCTATTCAACTAAACTAGAAGACAACTTATATGTGTTAAGACCAACTAAATCAAAAGTACTTTTAAATCATGAGATGTTTAAAACTGCAAATACTCAAACAAAAAGTCGAAGAATTTCTCCAAGTAACAATTATACATATCTTTGGCATTTGAGATTAGGTCATATAAATCTCAATAGGATCGGTAGATTGGTAAAGAATGGACGTCTAAGAGAGTTAGAAGATGATTCATTACTTCTGTGTGAATCCTGTCTTGAAGGGAAAATAACTAAAATACCTTTTAGTACAAAAGGTTATAAAGCCAAAGAACCCGTAGAGTTCATACATTCAAATCTTTGTGGACTAATGAATGTAAAAGCTAGAGGAGAGTACGAATACTTTATTTCTTGCATAGATTATTATTTGAGGTATGGTTTCTTATACCTAATGGAACATAAGTCTGAAACCTTTGAAAAGTTCAATGAGCATAAGGTTGAAGTTGAAAATTTATTAGGTAAAATAATTAAAACACTTCAATCTGAACAGGGTGCAGAGTACACAGATTTAAAATTCCAGGACTATATGATAGAATATAAAATTCAATCCCAACTTTCAGCACCTGGTACACCTCAGCAGAATAGTGTATCTAAAAGGAGAAATAGAACCTTATTAGATATGGTTCGTTTTATGATGAGCTATGCTCAATTTCCAAACTCGTTTTGGGGGTATACAGGAGAGACTGTGTTCAATTTGAGAATCGATATCGTTGATTTGACTCAAAACCGAAACAAAACAAAAAATTGTAATAACCCAAACTACTCCTATTACTACTAAAACGTAGCAATAGTGTTAAGTGTAGGATCGAATCATAGAGAAGCATTAAATTAATTTCTTTTGAATTAAAATTGACCTTGAAAAAATAGTAAAAATGGGATTTTGGTTTGTGGTTTAAATTTGAATAAAATGCAAGAAAGATAAATTGTTAGGGATAAATGAAACAGTAATTGGTTCATCTAGTTCTGGGATCAAGTAGCTATTCGATGTAATTTAAATCATCACTTTTCACCAGAGAATCATGTCATAGAATTATGCATGCATAGCTATCCAATTGATGCAAATTAACTAATCTCTAAAAATGTCATCAATCAATTAATTCGAAACCAATCAAGTGTCCTGATTAATAATTAAGGCTGGAAAGACCATGCCCAAACTAACCTACATGTTCCTAGATGCAATTGGGTCCTTAGAGGCCATAAAAAACTAGAAACACATGCACTAAGATTTAGTATTCAACTATGTTGATTTAGTGTCAGGAAAAGCCTTTTTCAAATAATTAATTTATTCCTTAAATCTGGATTAAACGTGCGATGAAAAGATTAAGGCCATCCTATACACCTAAGCATGCTCCTCAATTGATGCTACAAGGGTAAACTCAAAGCATGGACGATTACAAAGATGCGTGCGAGCTTGAGTTTAACTAGCAAGATACGCAATTATGGTAGGGGCATCAATCAACCACACAAAAGCAAATTGAAATCAAGCAAGATTTAAAGAAAACACAATTCTAAATTAAAACAAAAAACTAGACAGAAAATTCATTGAATTACAAAAATTGCTCAATCCAAGAACTAAATAAAGAATTACCTCTTCTATTTATAGACAAATCAATAAGATACGTCCAAATACACATTCATAATCCGAAATAAAATGAAAAACTATCCTAATGATACTGAAAACATAAAGGAAAAGGAAGAAGTTTCGACCTCTCCTTGGCCTCCATTGAGATTCAATACAATTTTAAGTATGGATTGACCTAAAATCAAATGAGATTATTTATAGAAAACGGGATAGCATCGCAACACTAGCTGAGGTAGCTGATCAAGAGCGTCAGGGTGAAGAAGTCTAGCGTTGCCTTGACGCTCACTTGCGCGCACGCGAGGCTCCTCGTCTATCAAAGCTCATAGTGTTGCAACGCTGATGGGTAGTGTTATCATTGCAATGCTACCCATTTTGTCTCACAGCGTTAGGCAAGCGTCAAAGGAAGAAGATGAAGTGCCTAGGGCCTTGTGCGACTTTGATGGCTTATATGGCTCTTATGGCTTAACTCTCTCTCTCTCTTACACACACACACACACACACACATATATATATAAACACTAACTTTTACTTTCCCAATACAATTCACTTTACTTTTCCTTTTAAGCCACCAAAATATATTTTTATATAAACAAAGTCTAACTTTCCTTTTCCTCTTCCTTTTTACTTAAAATCTCAATCTCACCAAAATTCAAACATCAAATTTTCAAATCTTTTATCCTAGTCTTAAATTGAATTATTTTAACAATTAATTACATTTTAGCCTCAAAATTTCAAAATACACCCAAATAATTAAGATACTATTTTAAATTTATCTGAAAATTTTGGATGTCATACATTGACTTGCAACATTAATCAAACTCATTTGGTTTGTAGGTGTTTATTTTTTATTATTTGTTGATTTTATATTTTTTGCATAGTTTATTGTTCTTCTTTTTTAGTTTGGCTTATGTGTTTTTTTTTTTTAGAAGTTCACTGTCACTACATTGCAATTATGATGTCTATGCATCTCATAATAGTGAGACATGTAAAGACAATAGTTGTCAACCTTCTTATTACAACTACTGTCCAACATACTCCTGTAAACTTGTATCCCTCACACCTATTTAGCAGTCTAGAATTCACTTTAATACACAATCTCATCAACAACTTAAAGCATACAAATTACTATTAACCAAAATGTTAACTTCAACATGCATAACAATTCTAGAAAACTAGTCTATTACAACCACTGTCCAACACAAGTCTACCTTTTCCCCATGACATGAGCATAAAGACTAAATTAATAAAACATGATGAGCCACTTAAGTTTTAATTTCCTGAGGGTCTGGGAAATGACTGACTAATAGAACTGCTAGGCTTCGGGACGTCGATCGCTAACTGGAGAGGAAAACATTAGAAAGAGTGAGCTATAAAACCTAGTGAGTGACTTCTTTTAAGAAAACGTGCTTCGATAACTTATAGTATAAACAACTTAATAATAAAACATTCTCATTAATACACCATGGTTTGGAAATAACATTTAGGAAACAAACAAAACATAACATGAAAACCCTGGATTAAAACTCATCACCATATTCTGCCTTGCCAAAACATGTGGAGAGCCATTTTTGCTCAATCCCTACTAACCTCAGTTAAGAGAGAGCCTTTTTGCTCAATCTCATGAACGTCGATAACATAAGTCTTACGTGCATGTAGAATTGAATAGGATCCTGTTTACCTTACCATACCTTCGGTAGCAAGGATCGATATATAACTAAGTACCTTACTATACCTTCGGTACCAAAGCTTAGAACTAGGTTTTCATATCACCACACATGTTAACATCATTAAATAGCATGCTTTCAAACTTACAGGAATCAATGGATAACTCATTTAAATGCTAAGTCATGGCATGAACACTCAAGTAAAACACATGGAGATTTCATATAAATATTGTCTTTAGAAACATCAACCATGCGTTAAACTCAATTTCCATTACTAAAATCATGCGTTGAACACTGAGGTAAGAGCAACTATGCGTTGAACATTCATAAGTAAAATACTTAGAAAATATTTTGAAAACTAGTCAGTCACCGTACTTTGGTTTACTTCCTTAAAGGATTGTAGGCCTCCCCTATATGTGTCTGCCCTATAAGAATAATAAGAGTCTTTAGTTAGCACCTTAGCTTCCTCTCAAGCTTATCTTATTATTCAAAATAACACATGTTGAACTTCAAACCTAGTTCGATGCATCGTTTCCTTCCCTTACTATATGATGTATCATTAGTATATTGTATTTAACGCAAAACCACACTTAACCAAATTTTTACCTTGCAAACAACTAGTGTGTGTGGCAGCTCACACAAAATACCCCTATATGTCAAAATGTGCTAGCTTTGCTTGCAACAATGGCATGTCCACACTTAGCATTTGCTAGTTAGTTGCTTGCTTATGCGTGTATTGCAGCTGCCTGCTTGTTCATCCAATAAAAATTTCAGATTTTCATTTTCAGATTGAATAACTTAAATTCCAGTACAATCTCATGAAACTTCCTTCTAAGAACTTATTCCTAAACATCTCAACTACCTTACCTTAGAATTCCAGCTTCTGATTCTTTTCACCCAAACTTGGAATTCACCAATTCTTACAACTCGTCCGTGTGGCCTTAGATTCTCGAACACTTGAAGAAATTCTTCAACCTTCAGCTTAACTCTATGGAAATCTTCTTCCAGAAACCTTGAATTAGCTTCCTCATAGCTCAAGCTTCAAATCAGTGGCAACTTTTCTCCCTTAGCATGCTCAAAATGCTCAAATCGAGCTCTTCAACTTCAAACTCCCCTTTATACTAAGGTTGCATGCTCATGGAGTTCCTTAAATTGAAAGTTGGCATATTTAACTCATTTTTAAGGCCTCTAAGTACACCACGTAGTTCACTAATTAATTGTTTAAGCTGAAGGCTTAAGTATCTTCCCAACGCCCAAGCTTACATTCCTACCAGCTTTTTGCCCCGGCCAACACATACCACGACTAATGTCGCATCCTCATTTGCTCACGCATCACCGTTCAATACATATGTTGGTTTTACCCTTAGACACTTATGTTTATGCCTACTGCTCATAAACGCATCCTTACCTCTAACACACCTCAACACTCTTCGTCTACCATGCGTTTGTTGGGATTGGTGTCCTAATTCTCCCAGAGTCTTATTGTTTTGTAGAGATGCACATTGTTTAATGAATAAAATAAGTGTTATTTAATTCTGACATTTACTCATATCCAATAAACAAAGCTCCTTGGTTATCTTATGTGAATGTAAGCATGTATATGTGATATACAAGTGGATCATGCCTTAAGTGATAACCTAAATAGGTCTGTAGTATAAGGACTAAGGTGGGATACCTGATCCTGGTGACACTACGGATGCAACCCGCTTTATAGAGGATTGCAAGTGTTGTAAACTACTATAGATTGTAGATCCTAACCATTCATTTGGAGACGTGCGAGCGAGGGTGTCCTATACAAAGAGTATGTATAAGACCTGGACCACGAGATAACTAGACTATGTATATAACGTCGTTGATACTAAAGACTTGCATCTCACCTAAACGACGATAGGTGACACGACCTCAATCCTGAGTGTTTTGGGAACTCCTACCTTTGAGTGTGGTCCTTTGATTAGTATGGGTGAGAGTGCATAGATTTCCAATTCAACATGTCTACCTTTTTAGAGACTTTTTTGATCTAGGAGCTGGGAACTTAATCCACAAGATGGAATTCACTCCTTTCCGGAAGCAGGAATAAGTAGAGAGATTGCTCCCTTAAAGGCTAATTCCGGAGCTTGAACATAGTGGCCATAGCTTCTCTTTGGAAGAAAAGACTCAATCATAGTAGGACTATGACTTATGTTCATTAGAGGGATCAGTGGTACTTAAGGACACAGATGTAACTACAGGGGCATAACGGTTATTGACCCAGCTGTACTTACGAGCGATCTGTGAAGGGTTGTCGCGCTGTTCATTGGTTAAGATGGACACATAATATATCTGTGGTAAGGAGAGTTCAGCTGTCGGTCTTTAGTGGAGTGCCTGATAGTTAATGGATGGTGGATCCTGTGACTAAAGAGTTTAGTCAGTTATTCACGTACCGTTGAAGCTTCGAGCTACAGGTCCTTAAGGTCCCCTTGGTAGCTTAATGGATTCAGTTGAGGATCAATTCTTGGTGTTAATTTGAAATGTTCAAATTCAAGAGGTATTTTGATTATATATGATATAATCGGTATGATATATGAGATACATCTAGTGGAACATTGTTGTAAAAGAGATTTACATTAAGTACCATGGAATAGAAAAAGAACTATGGTTTATATATTTTATAAGATGAAATATTAAATCTATAGGTTATAAATGTAGTATAATAAATTGGTTATCATTTATATTTATAACAATATTAATTATTGGATAATTAATTCTTTTTTTTAATAACCAATTGAATGAATAGTTATTGGATTCATGGTAACCGTGAGATAAAAATAAAATGGTTTTCCTAATTTTAGTAAGATTTACAAACTATTGAAAAAGTTTTCATAAAAGGTTTTGTGTTTTCTCTCTCGTGCAAAAAGGATCTCACGGTAGTCGTCAAGTAAATATAGATTTACTATACAACAGCTAGAATGAGCTAAATGATCGTGCAGTGGCAAGCTAAATGATCGTGCAACATTTATTAAACGATCGCATAGTTTTGCTAGACGATTGCTTGCCTAAAGTAAAAGATCGTATAGTGTCTGTAGGCGACAGATCGAGTTAAACAATGAGATAAACGATCGCATAGCTTTATCTAAACGATTGGGCATCGACCTATATGATAGGTCTCCACCATCTCCCACATGCCCAGTCTTGTACACGATCGGTGTTTCCTCCTTCATCTGCCTCATACCAAGTTCGAACAGAGCCCACCCTCTGGATTCTCACACTAAGAATATCAAGGTAGCCTTATTGGTGGTGTCATACTCAACTCGACACGGTCGAGGTTTTGTAGAGGTCGTTCGTATTACTGAGGAGTTCGTGGCCAAGGTGATCATTGAGGATGAGCGCGAAGTGTTCATGCTATATTATGGTCGTGTAGATCGAGCATTCGAGGTTTCTATTGTTCGACCGGTCGTGCGCAAAGAAGCGTGGAGACGCATCTTCAAATGTTTGTACAGTTTTCCCTTTGTGCATTTGTAGTTATTCATGCTATAATTTTTGTATTGATTGTATAACCGCTTATTTGTAGACGACTATAAATGTATTGTTCATTCATGATTGTGATTTGGAATAATTTTATTTTCCCTGCTCATGGAAATCTCGAATCCGATTTCCTTCAACGTTCACTTAAACAAACAAACTCAAGTGCCCTCATATTATCCATCCTAAGTCTTCATTAACCTCTAAAGGCCTTTGACGAATACCTCCAATTACGCAGTCAATTTTCCACCCTTAGGTTCTCAAGCCCACAAACGCCCATGCGTTCCTCACATGTCTTAGCTTTCCAAAATTTATCTAAGTGTTGGCTACCCTTTGCTACCCGAGAGCATATATTCCTAACACTTAGAAGATTTTCCTCCTCTTAAACATTATAAATGCATCATTCGTTAAATTATACTTAGCTTACTTTTGCATTAATGTTAACACACATCTTTAACACATAGTTAAGAGAACTTAAACTTAATTAACTAATAAAAACAGTTCAGGGGTTCACAACTGTTATACATGGATAGGTGAGATGTGAATAATCATTATGATGGATTTAATTCAGCTTCTTCCCATGTGTTGCTTGACATCAATAATAGTCACCTCAAAGAGTATATTGGTGTTAAGTTGCAACTTAGAGTCAACCTAGTTATTTCTCGACTTACCATGTATAGGAATGAATCAAATAACTCTGAACTAATTAGTATTGCAATAAACAGTGACATTGTTTGGTATATGTCAAGTATTTCAAATGGGTTAGCAAATGATGTGTGTATGGTTGTTGATGTTGACATTATCTCAAGTACACAATCCATGCATGGTAATGTTGGTGATTCAATGGATTCACCTGCAAATGCATTGTCTATGTATGGTAGTAAGGGTGACCCAAATGTCATTCATAGCACTAGTAGAAAGGATGTTAAGTTTGTCGGTTTGATGTGAAATCCATGTCCTCTGATTTTATATTTAAAAGAAGGATTTGTATTTCAATCATGTGGATTCCATTCATATGACTTCATACATAAATAACGATTTGTGTTACACAGTCCATGCAAAGATTCAATGGTGTCTTTGCTTTACTGGACGGTAAGGGAGTTAAGGGGTTGTGAGTTTTATGGTTTTGAGGAAATGAAAGAGTGGAAGGTTTGATGTCTTTTTTAAGATGATGGATTTAAAAGAGTTTGGACAGTGGGCAAGACTTATTGAGGGAGGTAAACGGTTAGTATGGGGAAGAAAGTGTGATTAATAATGGTTTGGGAAGTGTGTCAAACATAGCACATTTGTTAAGGTCGTAGGTTTTGTTATTGTTGTAAACAGCAAGACCCTCAGATCACAAAAAGGACAGCAACAAATGGTTAGGAAACGGCGGTCGGACAAAGAATAGAATCTGAAAAACAAAAGCTCGTTATAGGCTAAGTCGCAGAGCTCGCTCTCTTTAAGACATTTAACGACTTTGCCCAAGTGTGCAAGTAGGTCAAGAATACTACCACGTCGTCCCCAGGATAAAACAGTCCAAAAAGAAAATCTGATTGGAAATGCACCGTTACCAACTAGAACACACACCCTTCTAACTAAATGCTCAGAAAACGAAAGTCGAGAAAGAAAGTAAGCAGAGGAGAACGATGGAAGGAAGTGTAAGAATTGTTATGTTATGAACTATTGAAGGACGCACCTTTTATAGGCCTTCAGAGCTTAACTGTCGCGAGAGAGAAACGTGGTATCCTCTGAATGTTCACGCGGAAGACAAGTTGGATGACATGCGTGCAAAAGACCCGGACAGAAGATGCGCGCATAGGAGGAGATTTTTTTATTTTTAAAAAGAAAAAATAAAAATGATGAAATAAATAAAAAAAAACATTTTTATTAAAGAAAAATAATCACACACATACCTCGCCTTGCCTCACCACACCCATTCGATCGGACGGACAGACGGACGGCGGCGCGTGTGTGGGACATCCACCAGACCCACATTGGTCTATCTCCTCACTCCATCCAAGACATGGGTATACCTTGGGACCAAAACCCAGAGTCCAAGTTTAGAGTACAAAAGGGAGATTTCCTTTTCAAAATTTTCCAATGTGGGATTCTCCAACCAAAGGTTAGTTCCCTCTTATTTTTTAAAAACATAAATTTTCACCCAACAATCCCCCACTTGAAAATTTAAACATAAGAAAAGAAAAAAAAAATTCATTGATGTGTTGTGAAAGTGATGAAATAATGGTAAGAAGTTGCGGTGGTGAACGATGCATTGCACATGCAAGATTTCCTAGTAAAACCCAAGTATAAATCTTACTAGGTTTTCTGGTAAGTCGAGGGTTGAACACAGGGACTACTGAGATATTATGCGCTGGTAAATTTTGATTCCTTTGCAGTGACAAATACAAATAAGTGGTTGATGTATTGTTTTAAGTATAGATCCTATGCGGAAAAATTGAGTAAAGAGTTGATGACAGTGAAAGTTACAATGAGTATGTGGGGAACGGGTTGAGAAGGGGTTTAGCTAACACTTCCTAATATTGCGTTCATCTCTCAATGCGAATGCTATAGTTCCTATTTCTAGGACGCATGCGATGTATACGATAATGTCGATAGAACTTATGTCTAAGCCTCTATTCTTGTCTATGCGATGATGAATGATACACACATACACAAGGTGACTGCATACTATCATATCTTATTTCTAGGGTGCATGTGATGCATGATAGCAAACATAACTTATCTCTAAGTCTCCATCTCTTGCTTATGCAGTTCTAATCTGACTTTCTCAAGCCGAGATTCTAACTAACTCTCTCAAGTCTAGGTTCTTTCTTTAGATTACTCTCTCAAGTATCTCTAAAGGGTGAAGGACGCATACATAAGACAAGGTCATGCTACCTAAGTGCTTCTCAACCCATTCAGAAATTTAGCTACTCATGCGATATGTGAAAAGATTGAACAGATGTTGAGATGCAAATTCCATTTTATAGATAAAGTCAGAATACAAAACAACAATGAACAGTAGAGATAAGAAGCTCGTTAGCAATGTCTTACTTCTCGAGGCTTTTACATTATCTTTTACTCTACTCTGCCCAAAAGAATGTTCTTGCTTTCGCAAGTGTTGGCCCTCTCTCCATTTGCGGCTCCTCCCAGCAGTCTTTCGAGCTATCAAGGAATGATCTCTTGGCATCTTCTTCTCTTCGCTCGCCTCCGCCTCTAAGTATATGAACGACTACAGACTAACAGATAACTATTTGTATATTCTATCTTCTATGTATATGGAGAACTGTGTAGAATTCGAACTAGAACTATTTCTAAACTCCTTTAATAATGGTGGCCTTTGGTATTTATAGAGCTCAAGGTGAAGAAGCTTTTCTCTCAAATGATTGCAATGATGGGCGATCATAAATTCTTTTGTCTGATGTGCCAATTAATGGTCACCGAAAAGTTGAATGTACTTGCTACAGTGTGTCGTTAACGGCTTGTCAACTAAATTCGAATTCGACCGTCATCAGCTTTCCGTCCCATCATGATTTTATTATGCTTTAACCTTGATGCGCCGTCTTTATGCGGCCACCTTCTTGAGCAAATTTTTGCGAGTGCATACGATCGCATGACTTTGCAGTCGCAATCCTTCACTGCGCTCGGACGCCAAATTCCTTGGATAGCAATTTGCTTTGGCGCCAATGCATTTTCCTGCACAAAATAAGTAAATTAGCTGATTAATGCGATGGACGCATGCGATTGCAATATTTCTCAACTTAATGCTTCTGGACACAATTTTGTATATTTTTACCATTGCATTCCCACATTGTTTTATATCTTTGTGTTTAATAACGTGCATTTCTACCCGTTATCATAGCCTTAAATTTAAAATAATGCTTGTCCTCAAGCATAAACTAAAGGTTTTTTTTAAGAGAGTCAGTCGCCTTTTCCTTACCTAGATTTTCTCAAGGTGCCTTATTCAAATTTTATGAACCAAAATCTTCTTAATTTCTATCCAGGTCTCTTCTTAAAATATTTCTAAATTTAGGGACCGCAAGTTTAATCTTCAAAAAGACTTTACTGTGTTCCCCAGGACATCGCATGATTTATTTTTCAAAACTTTTTCAATGAGTGTTTCTAAATGATTTTTATCCTTGCGTAGTTTAGATATTCTTTTTATGACCTTGCACTAATCCAAGTGCCTAGCCTTCGTTTTGGGTCGCCTCTACGAGTGTCATGCGAACATCCAACTACGAGTAAACCGCTCTTTCTCAGTCTAAACCTCATGCCCATTTAGCAACGGAATTGCGATCACTTTATTTATGAGTTGATCACGATTCCTACCTTTGTTTTGGCTTGCCCCCACGGGTGTCATCCGGACATCCAACTACGAGTAGGATCCGATCTCAATGTTATGTTTTTTTTTTTTTTTTTGAGATATCTAAAGGTAGCAAGGTTGAAAATAAATACCGGCACCCCAAAATTTAAACGCCGCAATGTCCTCATTGCTGGTAGACTAAAAGAATTCATGCGATGCTCTTAGGAAGTTTCGTAACAGTCAGTTTGAAAAAAAGTCGGTGGACCACTAACTTCTAGAAATATTTCATGAATTGACTTTCATAAAATTAAGTTGATTCTAGTACATGCGAAATAAAGGGATGCGTTTCATCATTGAAATCATAATTGGTACGGAAAAAAAATGCGGTGACTAACTAGAGTAATCTATATTTAATGATTACGCCAATTAAAGAGGATGCGATGATAAAATTATCAAAGTTAAAAATGAGATGCGAGAATGCAAAATTTGGAATAAACAAAGTCAAAGAAAGATACAACCCCCAAATTTGCTCTGTTGCCCGCATCATCTGTGATCGCATCCTTCTTTATGATGAGCCGATTTCTTCGATTGCGATGGTTGAATGAACTAGTCACATTTTTCGATTACCGCATAGCTCCATCATAATCGTTTACCACGATCGTTGCTAAAAACATCGAGAGGGTCAAAAATATTAAAGACAATTTTTTTTTTTTGAAATGATGGTGTAAAAAGGATATAAAAATGATAAAGGATATAAAAAGGTAAAGTGAGTTTATGAAATGAAGATTTAAAAGGATACTTCAAAAAGATTGCATCCCTGATGAGTTTGAATCTTATGATTGCGCAGGGACTGCCCACTTCTTCTTTAGTCAAGAATTCCTCAGGTCCACGAAGGTTTTCTCGCGTTGCAAGTCTCCTCTGTGGTATATTGATGCATTATTTTATAATGTGGAATTATGGATAAAATACGATGATGAAAATGCATTGAGCACTCAAGTTTTCTCAGCGAAATCCAAGTGTAAACCCCACTGAGTTTCTTGATAAGTCCAGGGTCGAACTCAGGGACTTGGGAAAACAGATTGCGGTGGTAATTTTTAGGAAAACCTTGCGATAACCGATAACTTAAATAGTTGTTGGTTTTGTTTGTTGCGGTAATGAAATAAATAAATTCACGGATTTGAGAAAAGTTTGATTGTGTGATAGATGCACTGAGTATGCAGATGAACAGGTTAAAAAGGTCTTTAGCTAGCATTACTTGGGAATGCATCAAACTATGTGATCATGCTACACCCATGCACAACAAGTCATTTTCCAGAGCCTAGATTCTAACCTGACTTTTCCAAGCCTAGATCCTGTCCTTAGATTACCCTCCCGAGTATCTCTAATGGACGAATGAAGCATACATAATACAAGATGATCGCATAGAATGAATATCCCCAGTTAAGCTAGTTAAGTGCTTCTCAACCCATTCAACAGATTTAGCTACTCGTGCGTAAATAGCAAAGTGAACAGATATAGACAAGTAATTCCATTTTTATAAATGAGTTTGAATACAAAATAGCAATGGAAGAGAAAGGTAGAAAGCCTGATAGAAATCCCTTGCTGACCGAGGCTTTTACACTGGCAATCGCTATTCGATTCAAAAGATATTCCTGCTTCTGCAGAAGCTGGACCTCTCTCTGATCTTGAAGCTTCTGACGCTCTCCCTAGCTCATCGGGATGACCTATCGGCACAATCTCCTTCTCTCGCTTCTGCCTTAAGGTAAAATAAAATCTAAGAACAGGGCTAAACTATGAACAGAACTTGTGAACTCGTAAGCAACTGACTTGTTAACCCTTTTTCTGAAGGATGCCTTCGATATTTATAGAGCTTCCGGGGTGAAAGGCGGCTTCTCTCTTATGATTGCATGGATGAAATGGCTTTAATTCTTTGACTGATGTGCCGAATATTTGTCATCGAAAAGCTAAGTGAACTTGTGATCGTTAGCAACTAGTCAACTTAATTCGGATTCGACCATCATCAGCTTTCTGTCCCATCATGATTAATTATGCCTTTCACCCAGATGCGCCTACCAAGTTGCGCCAGCTCTATACGACAATCCTTCTTGAGCAAATGTTTGCGAGCACAAATACACCGCAAAGCCTTACAGTACTGCTGTGCTCGTTCGTTGATTTCTTGTTATCAACGTTTTTCGCCTTGCATCAATATATTCTCCATAAAAACACAAAAGTAACTGTTTCCTATGCAATGAACGCATGCGACCGCAATGTTATAAACTTAATGCTTTTTGGACACAATCTAACATATTTCATCAACCCAAACCCTCATTGTTTAATAACTTAGCAATGTAATAACGTGCATTTCTGCAGTATCACACCCCTAAATTTAAACAATGTTTGTCCTCAAGCATAAGCTAAAGATTTTCTTTAGCTAGCCGACTGCAATTCTCTTCTCCTAGGTTTCTCAAGGATACTTCATTCAAATCCTATATACCAAATTTCTCTTAAGTCTTATTCAAGTCTCCTCTAAAAATATTTCTAAGACCTAGGGACCGCAAGTTTAGCTTCCAAAGGACTTAAATAATTCCGGAACATCGATGATTTATTTTCAAAAAGAAAACTTTCCACCGGGTGTCAAATGATTTTTATCCTTGCATATTCTTGACATTATTTTTTTTTCCTACCTGCGCTAATCCAAGGTGCCTTGCTTTTTCGTTTTAACTTGCCCCCCACGTGTGTTATACAGACATCCAACCACGAATAATTGCTCTTTCTTAGACTAAACTCATAACCTTCTTGGCAATAGAGTTGCGATCATTGTATTTATGCATTGATTCCTGGAGACTTAATTTTGTTTTGGCTTGCCCACGTGTGACATGCGGACATCGAACTACAGGTAATGCCCTTCACAACTTAATTATTATCAACATGGTTTTCCATTGCACTGACAGTGGAATTTTTTTTTTTTTTTTTTTTGGTAAAGCCCTAAAAATAGCAAGGTCGAAAATAAATACCTCACCCCCAAATTTAAAATGCGAAAATGTCTCCATTGCCAAAGGATTGAAAGAAATCATGCGATGTTCGTAGGAAGCTACGTAAAGAAAGCTAGCATACATCTAACTTCTAGAAATATTTCATGAGGTGACTTTTCTAAGATTAAGTTGATCCTAGTATATATGAGAAAAAATAGAAGCATGTGTTTCATCATTGAATCATAATTGACAAAGAACTCATGCGGTGACTTACTAAATTTATCAATGTTAAAGGATTGCAGTAATCAAAGAGGATGTGGTGATAAAACTTTATACGATGCGATAGTGCAAAATTTGAAATAAAGTTAACGAAGAATACAACCCCCAAGTTTTCGTTGTCGCCTGTATTGTTTGTTGACGCATCCTACTTTGCAATGATCTTCTATCTTTTGGATTGGGGTGATGACGAGAAATCTTGTCTTCGTATAGTGCCTTGATCGTGTACCTTGATCGTTTGCAAAGAAACATCGAGAGGGTTAAATGATAAAAAAATAGTAAACAAAATTTTTTGCCCCCTTTTTTTTAGAAAAGTAGAAATAAGTAAAATGCAGATAGATAAATGATGATCAAGTGTCGAAGAAATGAGAGTTCAAGAACCAAATAAAGGATACTCCAGAAGGCTTACGCCCCAGATGAAGTTGCTTGACAGTGTAGGGGCCACTCCATTTTTCTCTATTTTTGGTTATTCAGGTCCACAAAGGTTTTTTCTAGCTGAAAATCACCCCTGCAATATGCCTTAACTCACTGCCCATTAACCTTAAATGTACGGCTCCCATCCTCAGTGATCAGCTCCACCGCACCATGTTGGAATATTTCTTTAATGATGAAGGGTCCGGACCAGCGCGATTTTAACTTGCCAGGAAAGAGCCGTAGGCGTGAATTGAAGAGCAAGACCTTTTGTCCCACATGGAGATTTTTACCGCATATGTGATTGTCGTGCCAACGCTTTGCATGCTCTTTGTAGATCATTGCGTTCTCATATGTGTTAATCCTCCATTCTTCCAGCTCGACCAATTGAAGTTTTCTCACTTCTCCTGCTTTCTTCAAATCAAAGTTTAATTTCTTTACCGCCCACAGTGCCTTGTATTCCAGCTCCAGAGGCAAATGACACGCCTTACCACCTATGGGTGTTTTAAATGCAATCTGATATGCCCACAATGCATCGTCGAGCTTTACTGCCCAATCTTTTCGCGAAGGCCTTACCACCTTGTCAAGTATCAACTTAATCTCCCGATTGGACACCTCGGCCTGACCATTCGTCTGCGGATGGTATGTAGTGGCCACTTTGTGGAGAATGTTATATTTTTGCAGTAGCTCCTTGACAGTATGATTGACAAAGTGGGACCCTTCATCACTTATTATGGCATGTGGAGTGCCAAAACAAGTGAAAATGTTTTTCTTCCGGAATTGAGAGACCACCGCCGCATCGCTTGCGGCGCATGCTACTGCCTCTACCCACTTGGATACATAGTCGACGGCTGACAAAATATTATTTTTACCATTCGATGGAGGGAATGGTCCCATGAAGTCAATACCCCATACGTCGAACAACTCAAGCTCCAAGATAATGTTCATCGGTATTGCATGTTTCCATGAAATGTTACCTGTGCGTTGGCACTGATCACACTTCATTACATAGTCAGCTGTATCCTTAAACAATGTTGGCCAAAAGAATCCACTCTGTAAAACCTTAGGTGCGGTGTGCTGTCCTCCAAAGTGCCCACCATATGGTGAGTCATGGCATTGCGATAATATGTGTTGTTGTGCAGCATTTGGTACGCATAGTCGCAGAATCTGATCTGTCCCCTTTTTATACAGATTTGGCTCATCCCAATAATAATATCTGCATTCATGTTTGAGCTTCCTCTGTTGGTGGTAGGTATAGTCTTCAGGTAATTGCTCGCAAACCATATAGTTAACTATGCCAGCATACCATGGTAGTTCTTCAATCTGAAATAGCTGCTCATCTGGAAACACTGCACTCACTTCTGACTCCTTGCGGTCAACCTCAGGATTCTCTAATCTAGATAAATGATCCGCAACTTGGTTCTCCGTTCCTTTGCAGTCAACTATTTCCATATCAAACTCTTGAAGGAGGAGAACCCATAAAATCAGCCTCAGCTTTCGTCCTTTTTTTGTCATTAGATATTTTATCGCCGAGTGGTTAGTATGGATGAGCACTTTTGTTCCCAGCATATATGCTCTGAACTTTTCTAACTTAAATATTACTACCAATAGCTCTTTCTCCATGGTGGTGTAGTTAGTCTGAGCAAGGTTTAATGACTTACTTACATATGCGATAGGATGCAAGATTTTTTTTCTCTTTTGTGCTAGTACTGCTTCCATTGCATACCCGCTTGCATCGCACATTATTTCAAAAGGAAGTGCCCAATCTGGGACGATCAAAACAGGTGCAGTCATCAATGCATTCTTTAAAATCATCAATGCGTTGCGACAATTATCATCAAAGTCAAATTTCCTATCAATTTCCAGAACCGCACTCAGCAGTCGTGCTATTTTTGAGAAATCCTTAACAAAACGTCTGTAGAATCTGGCATGCCTCGAGAAACTCCTTACAGCCTTTACATCTATTGGAGGTGGGAGTTTTTCAATTGCTTCTATTTTCGCTTTATCCACCTTCAACCCGTCCTGAGAAACCTTGTGCTCCAACACGATGCCATCCTTGACTATAAAATGGAATTTTTCCCAGTTAAGGACGAGATTCGTCTCCTTGCATCTTTTTAGTTGCTTCTCTAGGTTGGCAAGGCAAACTTCGTATGTGTGCCTATACATAGAGAAGTCGTCCACAAATATCTCGACGGAGTCCTCAAGATATTCTGAAAAGAAGCCATCATGCACCTTTGGAACGTGCTTGGCACATTGCAAAGGTCGAACGGCATGCGGCGAAAAGCAAAGGTCCCATATGGGCAGGTGAATGTGGACTTGTCCTGGTCTTCTAGGGCAATCATAATATGGTTATACCCAACATAGCCATCTAGAAAGTAATAAAAGT
This sequence comes from Benincasa hispida, assembly GCF_009727055.1. Taxonomy (NCBI): domain Eukaryota; kingdom Viridiplantae; phylum Streptophyta; class Magnoliopsida; order Cucurbitales; family Cucurbitaceae; genus Benincasa; species Benincasa hispida. The sequence goes on along the minus strand of NC_052349.1, from coordinate 34,784,304 downwards.
CATTTCCGACTAGACGATCTAGCATCTGGTCAATGAACGATAGAGGAAAATGTTCTTTCTTTGTTGCCGTATTCAGCTTGCGGTAATCCATGCAAATACGCCACCCAGTGATGGTTCTTTGCGGTATCAGCTCATTATCTTCGTTCGGAACTACCGTCATGCCACCCTTTTTTGTCACACATTGCACGAGGCTGACCCATGTACTATCTACTATCGGATAAATAATGCCCCTATCTAACCATTTAATGATCTCTTTTTTAACGACCTCTTTCATCATTGGATTGAGTCTACGTTGATGTTCGATCGTCGCTTTGTGATCTTCTTCGAGACGAATTCGAGGCATACAGTAGGTTGGGCTAATTCTTCGGATGTTGGCAAGCGTCCAGCCAATTGCTCGCACATGTTTCCTCAGAATGCTCATCAACGCATTCTTTTGGTCTTTGTTAAGTTCGGAGGAAATGGTGGTTCGGCATGGTCTTTGATTCCAGTATTGGTGGTTCTACTAACGACAGTTGCATTGTTTTTCTTTCTTTTTTTTCTATTGGCTCTTCTTCTTGGGTTGCGATCGTCTCAACTTCCTTGTTTGTTTCTGTTATGATCACATTACATGCAACAATGGGTGCGTTTGCATCCTCTTCGTCAAGCTTTTCTTCTTCAATCAAATTTTGGTCGTCATCTGAGTCATGCAGGTCTTCTTCATCAGGAAACTTCATGTCACGAATTATATTGAACTTGAGCTTCTGTTTATTTATGCTTAAAATGATCTCCCCTTTATGCACATCAATCTGGGCACGACCTGTTGATAAAAATGGTCGCTCCCAAGATGATGGGCACATCTTTGTCGGCTTCGTAATCTAAGATGATGAAGTTGGCTAGTAGGATAAATTTGTTGATGGTGATCAGCACATCCTTCACCTTCCCCTCTGGATGCACCAGAGATCTATCTGCAAGTTGGAGAGTCAAAGTCGTGGTCGCAAGTTATCCCACATTCAGCTACTTAAAGATCGACAAAGGCATCAAGTTGATGCTGGCTCCAAGGTCACAGAATGTCTGCCCGATGTACAGTCCTTCTATGGAGCAAGGTATAGTAAAGCTCCTAGGATCATTCATCTTCAGTGGAATTATTGATTTCGAACTCTGTGTTAATGCCACCGTGGCAAACTTACTAGTACCCCTCTTCTTGGTCACCATTTTCTTCAGAAACTTTGCATATGCAAGCATCTTCTCAATCGCTTCACTGAATGGAATATTAATATGTAACTTTTTTAACATAGACAAAAAGCGTTGGTTTTGTATCTCTTCATTCTGTTTCTTTCTGAGTCTCTGCGGGAAAGTTGATAATTGCACTCTCACGGTCCCCTTCTCTGTTGGCTTTGAGGTGGACGCAAGTTCTGACTCTATTGCTTCATTTTCTCCTTCTTCTTCTTGTGTCACTGCAATTTCAGGTTCCAATGCAATGGGAGCAGTACGACTAAGCTCCTTCTTTTCTCCCTCCACAGTTTTTCCACTCCGCAATGTCACAGCTTGACATTACTCTTTACCTGATCCTCCCGAGTTGCGTAGGAGTTCTATTGAACTTGGCAGAGCCCCTTGCGATCTGTTCTTTAGCTCACTTGCAATCTGGCCCATCGGTAATTATAGATTGCAAATGGACGTAGCCTGAATTTGAAGCAAAATTTCGTTTTTCTCTATATACTGCTTCAATAGGCTTTCCAGGGAGGAGGATTGCGGTGGTTGTGAGCTACTAGCTAGATTGCTTGTCTGACTGTTATTTCATGGGAAGAATCCAGGTGACCCTTCTTTCTGCGCCAAAGATTGGAAATTCTGCTGTTGATTCTTCCAAGCAAAATTGGGGTGGTTTCTCCACCCGGGGTTATAGGTATTAGAAAATGGATTATTTTTCATAAAGTAAATGGATTGTGGATTCTGTAGGTATTCTTCCATTGCCTTCCCATCACTGTAAGTCGCACACCTTGTGATGTTTTGACTAATTGCGTTAATTTGCCCATTTTGCGTTGTTGGATTGTTGATCGCAATTCCCTGAATTAAGTTCATCATTACGGCCACCTGATTCTGTACTAAAGTAATATCACCATTACTTGCGTCATTATCCTTGATTCTCAATCTCTGATCACACTCTCTCAAATCTTCACAATTTTTAGAGATGCAATCCAAGATGTTCTTAGCCTCGTCATACGTTTTGTCAAGCAGATCACCAGTGGCTGCCGCATTGGCAGCAGTCTACGAAGTAGGATTTAAACCATGATAAAAGATTTCCATCTAAAGGTAGTCTGGCAATCCATTTTGTGGATAGTCCCAGACCAACCTCTTAAACCTCACCCAGGAATCGTTGATCGATTCGTCCATGTCTTGTTTAAAATTGATGATTAGTTTCCTTCGTCTAGCATTCTCAGTTGGTAGAAAGTATTTCTTCATGAACTTCTCTACGACCTGTTCCCATGAAGTAATCTCTCCCGAATCGAGGAAATACGCCCATTTTCTTGCCTGATCACACAAAGAAAATGGAAACAAAGTTAGTTGAACTTCTTCGGCAAAGATGTTCAAGAACACAAAAGTATTGCAGATTTCTATAAAGCTACAGAAGTGGGCGTGAAGATCCTTGCCACGCCGTCCTCCGAATTGTCCTACAGTCTGGATCATCTACAGCATCACCGGCTTCATTTCGAATCGACTTCCGTTGAGGGCAGGCCTCATGATTCCTAGAGAGAAATCATAGAGGTTTGGCGATGCATAGTCCCTAATGGGCCTATTAGGATCGTTAGCAAGAAGGATGTGATTCGCCATGACATTATTTTCGTTTGGTGCTCCGTTTCCAAGCTGCTTCGCCATATATTCTTTGTCTAACTGTTGTTGTTGGCGGCCTCTTAATCTTCGTCTAAACATCCTCTCAATCTTCGGGTTGTAATTCGCCCGAGATTGAGAGTCTGCAAAGAAATCAAAAAAATTACCATTAGCACACTATTTTGCCGAAGTCTCCGACAACGGTGCCAAAAACTTGATGCGTTATTTTATAATGTGGAATTATGGATGAAATGCGATGATGAAAATGCGTTGAGCACTCAAGTTTTCTCAGCTGAATCCAAGTGTAAACCCTACTAAGTTTCTTGGGACTAGGGAAAACAGGTTGCGGTGGTAATTTTTAGAAAAACCTTGCGGTAACCGGTAACGTAAATAGTTGTTGGTTTTGTTTGTTGTAGTAATAAAATCAATAAATGCAGTGGATTTGAGAAAAGTTTGATTGTGTGATAGATGCACTGAGTATGCAGATGAATGGGTTGAAAAAGTCTTTAGCTAGCATTACTTGGGAATGCATCAGACTATACGATCATGCTACACCTATGCACAGCAAGTCATTTTCCAATGTAAATGCAGTGCTCTAAGTCTAGGACGCATGTGTTGAATGAAAAAGTGTCCATAGTGCTTATTCCCAAGTCTCTACTCTTTTCCTATGCGATGATGCAAGATGCACAAAGGCAAGGTGACAGCACACAATCATATCCTATTTCTAGGATGCATGTGATGCATTAATAGCAAACAGTGCTTATTCCTAAGCTCCTATCTCTTGATATGCATTCTAATCTAACTCTCCCGAGCCTAGATTTAAATTTGACTTTTCCAAGCCTAGATTTTATCCTTAGACTACCCTCTCGAGTATCTCTAATGGACAAATGAAGCATACATAATACAAGATCATCGCATAGAATGAATATCCCCAATTAAGCTAGATAAGTGATTCTCAACCCATTCAACAGATTTAGCTACTCATACGTAAATAGCAATGAGTGAACAGATATAACGAAGTAAATTCCATTTTTAAAAATGAGTTTGAATACAAAATAGCAATGGAAGAGAAAGGTAGAGAGCCTGGTAGCAATCCCTTACTGACAAAGACTTTTACACTGGCAATCTCTATTCGATTCAAAAGATATTCCTGCTTCTATAGGAGCTGGCCCTCTCTCTGATCTTGAATCTTCTGGCGCTTTCCCAAGCTCACTGGAACGATCTATCAGCACAACCTCCTTCTCTCGCTTCCACCTTAAGGTAAAATAAAATCTAAGAACAGGGCTAAACTATGAACAGAACTTCTGAACTCATGAGCAGCTGACTTGTTAACCCTTTTTCTGAAGGATGCCTTCGGTATTTATAGAGCTTCCGAGGTGAAAGGCGGCTTCTCTCTTATGATTGCACATATGGGATGGCTTTAATTCTCTAACTGATGCGTCGAATATTTGTCACCAAAAAGCTGAGTGTACTTGTTATCGTTAGCGACTAGTCAACATAATTCGGATTTGACCGTCATCAGTTTTCTATCCCATCGTGATTAATTGTGCCTTTCACCAAGATGCGCCCACCAAGTTGCACCGACTTTATGCAACAATCCTTCTTGAGCAGATGTTTGTGAGAAAAAATCTCCACAAAGCCTTTCAGTAATGCTGCGCTCATCCGTTGATTTCTTGTGATCGCGTTTTTCGCCTTGCGTCAACGCATATTCTGCATAAAAACACAAAAGTTAACTATTTCTCTGCGATGAACGCATGCGACCGCAATGTTATAAACTTAATGCTTTTTGGACGCAATCTAACATATTTTCAACGCAAACCCTCACTGTTTAATAACTTAGCAATGTAATAACGTGCATTTCTGCCCCTTATCATATATCTTAACTCTTTGCCCATTGACTTTGAATGCGTTGGTCCCGTCCTCATTGGATAACTCAACCGCTCCATGCGGGAATACCTCTTTGATTATGAATTGACCAGACCATCGTGATTTTAATTTTCTGGGAAAAATTCATAGCCGAGAATTGTATAACAAGACCTTTTGTCCGACTTGCAGATTCTTCTCACATAGTTATTTGTCATGCCAACGTTTTGCGCGCTCCTTGTAGATCTTGGCATTTTCATATGCTTGAGTTCTCCATTCGTCTAGCTTGATCAACTAAAGTTTTCTTGCTTCCCCTGCAGTCTTCAAATCAAAATTAAGCTTCTTCACTGCCCACATTACTTTATGCTCCAATTAAAGCGGTAAGTGGCATGCCTTTCCAAACACCTGCGCATACGGGAACATGCTTATAGGTGTTTTATAGGCGGTTTGTATGCCCATAAGGCATCATCCAGCTTCATGGCCCAATCTTTGCGTAAAGGCTTCACCATCTTCTCTAAGATCAGCTTCATTTCCCTGTTGGACACCTCAGCTTGGCTGTTTGTCTGTGGATGGTATGCGGTGGCGACCTTATGGTGGATATTATACTTGAGCAGCAATTTGTTGATGACGCTATTAACAAAGTGGGAGCCTTCATCACTTATTATGGCACATGTGGTGCCAAAACGAGTGAAGATATTTTTCCTCAAGAATTTTGAGACTACCATCACATCGCTTACGACGCACGATACCGTTTCAACCCATTTGAAAACATAATCGATGACCAACAGAATGTATTTGTGACCATTTGATGGTGGAAATGGTCTCATGAAGTCTATGCCCCATACGTCGAATAGCTCTAATTCTAAGATAATGTTCATTGGCATCGCATTCTTCAATGAAATGTTTCCCGTGCATTGGCACCTATCACATTTTATTGAATAGTCTCTTGCGTCCTTAAATAAAATTGTCCAAAAATATCCACTTTGTAAAACCTTTGTTGTTGTGCGTTGACCTCCAAAATGTCCACCATACGGCGAGTCATGGCATTGAGATAAGATGCACTGGTGAGCAATCTCTGGTACACATAGTCGTAAAATCTAGTCTGACCCCCTCTTGTAAATATTTGGCTCGTCCCAATAATAGGATTTACATTTGTGTATAAGCCGCCTCTTTTGGTGGGTTGTGTAGTTTTTCGGGAATTGTGCACAGACCAGATAATTTACCACATCTGTGTACCATGGTAATTCTTCAATTTTGAATAATTGTTCATCTGGGAAGTTGCGTTCACCTCCGACTGATTGTGGTCAACTTCTGGATTTTCTAATCTTGATATGTGGTCCACAACCTGGTTCTCCATCCCTTGCGATCAATGATCTCCATGTTAAATTCTTGAAAGAGGAGAACCCATCGAATCAACCTCGGCTTTGCATCTTTCTTTGTCATTAAATATTTGATTGCCGACTGGTTGGTGTGAACAATCACTTTGGATCCCAGCAAGTAAGCTCTGAATTTCTCCAGCACAAAGATCACCGCAAGAAGTTCTTTTTCACTGGTAGTGTAATTTGTTTGGGCAGGGTTCAAGGTTCTACTCGCATATGCGATAAGGTGTAGCATTGTTTTCTTCTTTTGCGCTAGCACCGCCCTCATCACATAACCTCTCGCATCCACATTAGCTCAAATGGCTTCGTTCAATCTAGTGTGATCAATACAGGTGCAGTTATTAATGCGTTCTTCAGTATCTTAAATGCGTTAAGGCATTGTTCATCAAAGTCAAACGTTCTCTCTGCCTCCAGCAACGCACTTAATGGTCGAGCAATCTTCGAAAAATCCTTCATAAAACGTCGATAAAATCCTACATGCCCTAGGAAGATCCTGACAACCTTCACATTTGCTGGAGGTGAGGGCTTTTCAATGGCTTCAATCTTTACCTTATCCACCTTCAGCCCTTCCTTGGAGACTTTGTACCCGAGCACAATACCTTCATTCACCATGAAGTGGCACTTCTCCCAATTCAGCACAAGGTTCATCTCTTCACATCTTCTCAGTATCTTTTCCAAATTGTTTAGACAGACTTAATATGTTTGCCCGTACACCGAGAAGTCGTCCATAAAAATTTCCACTGAGCCTTCAACAAACTCAGAGAAGATGGCCATCACGCACCTTTGGAACGTGCTCAGCGCATTGCATAATTTGAACGGCATGCGGCAAAAAGAAAACATTCCGTAGGGGTAAGTGAATGTGGTTTTCTCTTCATCTTCAGAAGCAATCATGATTTTGTTGTAGTCCACATACTCGTCCAAAAAGAAGAAGTAATCATTTCCTGCTAGGCAGTCTAGCATCTGGTCAATGAAAGGCAAGGGGAAATGATCCTCCTTCGTCGCCACATTGAGTTTGCGGTAGTCCATGCAGATCCGCCAACCAGTGATGGTTCTCATTGGTATTAATTCATTGTTTGCATTGGGAACTACCGTCATTCCTNGGGAAATGGTCCTTCTTCGTCGCCGCATTGAGTTTGCGGTAGTCCATGCAGATCCGCCAACCAGTGATGGTTCTCATTGGTATTAATTCATTGTTTGCATTGGGAACTACCGTCATTCCTCCTTTCTTGGGCACACATTGCACAGGGCTGACCCACGTGCTATCGTCGATTGGATAAATAATGACTACATCCAACCATTTGATTATCTCCTTTTTCACAACCTCTTTCATCGCAGGGTTTAGTCTGCGTTGAGGTCGATCAACCCCTTTTGGTTTTCCTCGAGATGTATCTTGTGCATGCAATACGCGGGTTTGATTCCTTTTATGTCTGCTAGTGTCCATCCTATCGCTTTTATTTATTTCTTTAGGATGCTTAGCAGCGCATTCTCTTGTTCTTCTTGAAGCGCAGAGGAAATTATTACTGGTAGAGTTTCATTTTGCCCCAGGAAAACATAATTCTGGTGGCTTGGCAAGGTTTTTAATTCCACAGTGGGTGGTTGTTCCAAGGATGGTTTTTGTGCTATTCTCTCTTCATTCAACGTCATTTTTTCTTCTTTAGTTTTCGTTTCCATAATTGCATTGCAGGTTGCTATGGATGCAGTCGCATCATCTCTTTCATTTTCATCTTCAGACTCTTCTTCTTCATTATAACTGGGTTCATTATGGGAATCTGTTAGGTCTTCTTCTTCCGGGCATTTTATGGCTTTAATAATGTCAAACTAAGCTTCCTTCCGTTCACACTCAGTATGATCTCTCCCTTGTACACATTAATCTGAGCGCGACTAGTGGATAAAAATGGTCGTCCCAAAATGATGGGTACGTCCGTGTCCGCTTCATAATCGAGGATGATGAAGTCTACTGGTAAGATAAATTTGTCAATTGAGACCAGGATATCCTTTACCTTCCCCTTTGGATAAACTAAGACCCTATCCGCCAACTGAAGAGTCACCGTCGTGGCCGTCAGCTGCCCCACATTCAACTGTTTAAAAATCGAAAGGGGCATTAAGTTGATACTGGCCCTGAGATCGCAAAGCGCTTGACCTATATATCCCTCCAATTGAGCTAGGTATTGTGAAACTTCTAGGGTCGCACATTTTTGGTGGAATAATGGTTTTTGAACTTTGCGTTAACGCCACTGTTGCGAACTTCCCTGTGCTCCTTTTCTTCGTCACCATGTCCTTTAAAACTTAGCATGCCTTGGCATTTGTTCAATCGCTTCAGTGAAAGGGATGTTGATGTGCAAGCTGTTTTAACATGTCCATGAAGCAATGATACTGCACTTCATCATTTTTCTTCTTCTTAAGTCTCTGAGGAAATGGTGGTAGCTGTATTTTTAGGGTTCCCTGTTTCATAAGCTTAGAAGCTGACGCAACTTCTGGTTCCATCGTCTTCTGTTCTTCTGGTTTCTCTTGTGTCAACGGGGTCTGGGGTTCCATCGCAACTTGAGCAATTCTACTTGGCTTCTACTTCTCTTATGCTACTACTTTTCCATTTCACAAAGTCATAACTTGACATTGCTCCTTTCCCGTATTCCCAAACTTGCACGGGAGCTTAGTTGAACTCGGCAACGCCCCTTGCGGTCTACTTTTGAGCTCGCCCGCAATCTATCCTATCTGAATTTCGAGATTGCGGATTGAAGTCGTGTGATTCTGGAGTATTGTTTCAACCTTCTCAATATACTGCTTTAGTAAGCTCTCCAGAGATGAAGATTGTGGCGCCTATGAGCTGCTACCTTGATTTTGCAATTGACCGTTTGTTCGCGGGGAAAATCCTGGCGGCCCTTCTTTTTGTGCCATGGGTTGATAATTTTGTTGATTTTTCCACGCGAAGTTAGGGTGGTTTCTCCACCCAGGGTTATAAGTATTGGAGAAAGGATTATTCTTTAAGAAGTAAACAGGTTACAGATTCTCGGCACTCTTCCATCGGATGTCTTCTCTGCAAGTGGCACAACTTGTGCTCGTTTGATTCGATTGCATTTTCTTGCCCTCTTTGCATTCCGGGATATTGATTGTGATGCCTTGTATTAGATTTATCATCGCATTCATTTGATTTTGTAGGGATGCGATGGCCCTATTACTTGCGTCACCTTTCTTTAATTCTAAGTCGTTGATCGTTTCCCTCTAGTCTTCGTGATTCTTCGAAAATGCGATCAAGAATACTTTAGCCTCATCATAGGTTTTGTCAAGTAGGCCTCCAGTTATTGCCGCATTGACAGCCATCTGCGATGCAGGGTTCAAACTGTGGTAAAAGATTTCCATTTGGAGACAGTCGGGTAAGCCATTGTGCGGACAATCTCGCACCAATCTTTTTAAACCTCGCCCAGGCATCACTGAGTGATTCGTCAATATCTTGTTTCAAATTTTGTAATTAACTTCCTCCTTGCATTCTCTGTCAAGGGAAATACTTCTTCATGAACTTCTCAACTATTTGTTCCCAAGATTTATCTCCATGGTTCGAGAGAATAGGCCCACTTTCCTCGCTTGGTCGCATAGTGAAAATGGGAATAAGTAAGTGCGAACCACTCAGCTGAGATGTTTGGGAATACAAAAGTATTCTAGATTTTAATAAAACTCCAGAGATGGGTGTGCGGATCCTCGCCACGTCTTCCACCAAACTGTCCGACGTTTGAATCATCTGCAGCATAACCGGTTTCATCTCAAACCTTGATCCGCGAACGCCTCATGATTCCTGGTGAGAAATCATAGAGGTTGGGCGACACATAGTCCTGGATGGGTCTATTGCGGTCGTTTGCCAGGAGAATGGGGTTTACCATGATATTATTTGCATTTGGTACTCTGTCTTTCAGTTGCTTTGCCATGTTAGGATTTCTCTTTTGCTGTTGTTGGTGGTTATTTCTTCTTCTTCTTCGGAAAGTTCTTTCAATCCTTGGGTCGTAGTTAGGCTCAGGAGCTTGTCCTTCGCTCATATGACACCCACTTCTTCCCTTAACAAAGAAGAGGTAGTGCACAGAGGTTGAAAGCTACAAAGAAAATCAAAAAGTTACTGTTAGCGCAAAATGTACTTTCTTAGTCCCCGACAACAGTACCAAAAAACTTGATGTGTTGTGAAAGTGATGAAATAATGGTAAGAAGTTGCGGTGGTGAATTATGCGTTGCACATGCAAGATTTCTTAGTAAAACCCAAGTACAAATCTTACTAGGTTTCCTGGTAAGTCCAGGGTCGAACACAGGGACTACTGAGATATTATGCGTTGGTAAATTTTGATTCCTTTGTGGTGACAAATACAAATAAGTGGTTGATGTATTGTTTTAAGTATAGATCCTATGCGGCAGAATTGAGTAAAGAGTTGATGACAGTGAAAGTTACAATGAGTATGTGGGGAATGGGTTGAAAAGGGGTTTAGCTAACTTTCCATTCAAGTTATGCGATCATGCTACACACACACGCATAGCATGTCATCTCTCAATGCGAATGTCATAGTTCCTATTTCTAGGACGCATGCGACGTATACGATAATGTCGATAGAACATATGTCTAAGCCTCTATTCTTGTTTATGCGATGATGAATGATACACACATACACAAGGTGACCGCATACTATCATATCCCATTTCTAGGGTGCATGTGATGCATGACAGCAAACAAAACTTATCTCTAAGTCTCCATCTCATGCTTATGCAGTTCTAATCTGACTCTCTCAAGCCTAGATTCTAACCTGACTCTCTCAAGTCTAGGTTCTTTCTTTAGATTACTCTCTCAAGTATCTCTAAAGGGTGAAGGACGCATACATAAGACAAGATGATCGCATAAAATGAAGATCTTAAGTCATGCTAGCTAAGTGCTTCTCAACCCATTCAAAAATTTAGCTACTCATGCGACATGTGAAGAGATTGAACAGAAGTTGAGATGCAAATTCCATTTTATAAATAAAGTCAGAATACAAAACAACAATGGAAAGTAGAGATAAGAAACCCTGTAGCAATGTCTTGCTTCCTGAGGCTTTTACACTGTCTTTTACTCTACTCTGCCCAAAAGAATGTTCTTGCTTTTGAAAGTGTCGGCCCTCTCTCTGTTTGCAGTGCCTCCCAACAGTCTTTCGAGCTATCGAAGAGTGATCTCTCGGCGTCTTCTTCTCTTCGCTCGCCTCTACCTCTAAGTATATGAACAACTACAGACTAACGGATCACTACTTGCATATTCTATCTTCTATGTCTATGGCGAACTGTGTAGAATTCGAACTAGAACTATTTCCGAACTCCTTTAACAATGGTGGCCTTTGGTATTTATAGAGCTCAAGCTGAAGAAGCTTTTCTCTCAAATGATTACAATGATGGGTGGTCATAAATTCTTCTGTCTGATGCATCGATTAATGGTCATCGAAAAGTTGAATGTACTAGCTACAGTGTGTTGTTAATGGCTTGTCAAGTAAATTTAAATTCGATCGTCATCAGCTTTCCGACCCATCATGATTTATTATACTTTCACCTTGATGCGTCGTCTTTATGCGGCCACCTTCTTGAGCAAATATTTGCAAGTGCATACGATCACATGACTTTTCGGTCGCAATCTTTCACTACACTCGGACGTCAAATTCCTTGGATCGCAATTTGCTTTGCGTCAACGCACTTTCCTGCACAAAATAAGTAAATCAGCTGCTTTAATGCGATGGGCACATGCAATCGCAATATTCTCAACTTAATACTTTTGGACACGATTTTGTATATTTTTACCGTCGCATTCCAACATTATTTTATATCTTTGCATTGTAATAACGTGCATTTCTACCCGTTATCATCAAGTAGTTTCAATCTATACTGAAGGAACTCTTATTATAAAAACCCTATAAGCAGAAGTGGATCGTTCCAATTGTGAAAGAACTCATTTATAATCATATTGAATAGATTATGCATTAATCAATAAATTACAACATGCTTTGAATTATATACAAATGATAGAGTGACAATACCTTTGAAGAACACTTCTTCAAGAAAATCCACGATCAATCAAGAACGCAACATACAACTTGAACTCAAACTAGACACCACCAAAAGATTACCTTGGTATTCTCGGTGTGAGAATCCAGGAGTTGTGGACTCTGTCTAATTTTGGATAGAGGGACTAATGGGAGTAGACGATCGAGTAAGCGATGAACAGTCGTATAGAAGAAGAAGTCTATCGTATAGACTTGATACTCGATCGTTTAAAAACGAGTACTAACGTATAGTACAACTTGATCCTATCATTTAGTCTCTCTATTAGTTATCTGTTAACTTGTTGTCTTTTCGTAGAATGAATGGAAAAACCATTTTTCTTTTTTATCCCACTTAGCCATAAAATCATCTAACCACCCAGTAAGGGTGGTTATTGGAGAAAAAGAAACTTAATTATCTTATAATTAATAAATTATAAATAAATACAATAACTAACTTATCATATTTTATTTATAACTTATAGTTTTAATATTGCATCATACACAATACATAAACTATAGTTATTTTCTCTTTTTATGACATTTAATATAAATCATATTTATATTAATTCCTCCAATCAAATAATACAATATATCAATTATATCATATATAATTGAATTAATTTAATTTTATCATATATAATTAAATTCCCTCTTGTTAATTTGAACATTTCAAACTAACCCAAAAACTGATTCTCAACTTGCATCCATTGAGCTACCAAGAGAACCTTATAAACCTGTAACTTGAAGCTCCAACAGTATGTGAATAACTGACTAAACTCTTTAATCACAATATCCACCATCCGTTAACTATCGGGCACTCCATTAAAGACCTACAGTTGCACTATTCGTATTACAGATATATTTTTATGTCCATTGGATATAACCAATCAACAGTACGATGACCTTTCACAATAGCTCGTGAGTACAATTGGGCCAAATTACCGTTTTGCCCCTCTAGTTATATCTAACTCTTTAAGTATCATTGATTCCTCTAATGGACAATATATCATAGTCCTATTATGACTAAACCCCTCTCGGGCCAAGAGAGGGGTGTTGTGCCACATTGTTCAAGCCTCGAAATCAGCTCTTAAGGGAGCAATTTATCTACTTACCCCGGCTTCGAGGAAGGAGTGAATTTCATCTTGTGTAGTTGATTTCCCAGCTCCCCAATTAAACGAATCCCCAAAATGGTAGGCTTGTTGAGTCGGCGATCTGGCCACTCTCACCCATGCAAATCAAATGACTTCCCTCATAGGCAGGAGTTCACAACTCACTCAAAATTAAGGTCATGTTACCTCTGGTCATCTTAGTGAAATGAAAGTCTCATTTATGAACAACGTTATATAACGAGAATAAACATTTCATGGTCCAGTCTTATACAAACTCCTTTGTATAGAATATCCCCGCTCGCATGTCTAATACATGAATGATCAGGATCAGATCATTTATAGCACTTTACAATATTTGTAACATCTACAAAGCGGGCCATACTTGTAGTATCACCAATATAAGGTATCCCTCCTTTATCCATATACTACAGACCATTTAAGTTATCACTTAAAACACGATCCAGTTATATGTCTCCACATACATGTTTAAGTTACAACAATAATCATGGATCTTAGTTTATTGGTTTGTGGTTAATGCAAAAAAAATATAAAATATTTCATAGACTGAAGTGAATAAAATATCATATATTATAAATCACAAAGTGTTTGTTCATACAAGTGTTTACAAACTATAAGACCCTATGAGATTTAAGACATCTACCCCAACATATACAACACTGTGCGTAAGCAAGGGTGTCTTACGACTTGAACCTTTACGTAGTGTAGAATATAATAGAGTAACCCTTGGTTTTGAATTCTATCTCTAAAAAAAATCTCACACAGAGTGTTATTAAGGTGTAGTTCGAAAGCCCGTGCTTTAAGGTCTAGCATGTGTATCCCAGTTTAATGAACTCTCTAGAGAGTTTGTCTAAAAAAACTCCATAGGAAACGATCCCTACTTCCACATTCACATAGGTGAGTCTATCAAGAGTACTCATGTAGCTAGGTAACCCACTTGTCATCAAGTGTAGATCTCATTAAGAATTGAGTTCAACCTTTCTTACACTTCAAGATATCATGCTCAGACTCTAAGTCATAGGAATGGAACTCTATGTTTGGTTTAGCATGATTCACTATATATCACTTGTGATCAATTATTACCCGTTGAACCTGTTTCTTGGGATCTCTAGTCTACAGGTTGGGTTTTCCTCACAGTGATTCATCTTTCTATAGGCATGAGTCTCATCCTTTCTGAGGTTCTGAAAACCTTCTCTCTGGTCAGTCCTTTCGTCAAAGGATCTGCCAAATTTTCATCAGTCTGTAAATGATCCACTCTAACTGCACTAGTAGTGAGAAATTGTCTAATGGTACTATGCTTATGACGTATTTTTCGTCTCTTTCTATTGTAGTAACGGTTCTAAACTTTTGCGATTACTGTAGAACTATCACAATGGATCATTATGGCTGGTACCGGCTTTTCCCATAAGAGAATCTCTAATAGCAGACTTCTAAGCCAGCCTACTTCTTCACTAGCTATTGCTAGTGCTATCATTCTAACTCCATTGTAGAATAGGCTAAAATAGTATGTTTCTTAGACTTCTAAGAGACAGCTCCGCCTGCTACATTAAAGATGTAGCCATTTGTAGCCTTTGAATCGTCCGAAAGAGAGTTTCAGTCAGCTTTGTTGAACCCTTCCAGGACAGCAGGAAACTTCTAGTAATGTAATCTTGGGTTTTGGGTTTTCTTCAAGTACCTCATAACGCTTTCTATAGCATTCCAATGCTTTTTACTAGGTCTGCTTGTAAACCTGTAATGTAATCCTACAGCATAAGCTATGTCAGGCCTGATACAGTCAGCAACGTATGTAAGATTGCCTATGATGCTCGCATACTCAGATTGATTAACACTGTTACCAGTTCTTGAACAACTTAACACTAGGGTTATAAGAAGTACAGGCTGGTTTACATTCAAAGTAGTTATATTTCTTTAGAATCTTTTCTACATAGTGAGATTGATCCAAAAAAATTCACTTTTCAGACATAGTCACTTTTATGCCTAAGATTACACTAGCTTCTCCTAAATCTTTCATGTCAAAGTTTGCACTCAATATTGATTTCACATCATTGATGGCGTGCAAGTTCGACCCAAAGATCAACAAATCATCTACATATAGACATAGGATAGTGCAAAGATTATTTTCAAACTTATAGTAAATGCATTTGTCACTTTCATTAACCTTAAAACCTTTAGATAGGATTAGGTTATCAAATTTTTCGTGCCATTGCTTAGGAACTTGTTTCAGTCCATAGAGAGATTTGTCTAATTTACACACCTTATTTTCTTGACCATGGACTACAAAATCCTTAGGTTGTTCCATATAAATCTCTTTTTCAAGTTCACTATTTAAGAAGGCGATCTTTATATTCATCTGATGTACTACGAGGTTATAAAGGGCAGTGAGAGAAAATAGGACACAGACTAAGGTAATTCTAGTGACAAAGGAGAAGGTGTCAAAGAAGTTTACGTTTTCTCTTTGTGTAAAGCTTTTGCCACTAACTTGGCTTTAAACCTGTCAACAATTCCATCAAGTCTAAGTTTCTTCCTTAAGATCCATTTGCACCCTATTGCCTTGCAACCTAGGGGTAGATCTACTATGCGCCAAGTCCTATTTGACTTAAGTGAGTCCATCTCATCATTTATGGCTTCTTGCCATAGGTTGGCATCTACTGAGGACAAGGCAGCTTTTAGATCTTTAGAATCTTCTTCTACATTATAGGTCTGGAAGTCATCCCCAAAATCCTTGACGGTTCTAGTTCTTTTGCTTCTTCTAAGTTCTGGGTCAGTTTCCTCTATAGAGGTAGGATTTCTAACTGGGGTTAAACCACTGGATCCCGAGCCCTCACTATTCCTTGATTTAAAAGGAAATCTATCCTCAAAGAAGTTGGCATCATTTGATTCAACTATCACTTGGTTTACTAGATCATAGAACCTATAGCCTTTACTATTTAAGGAATAACCTATAAAGACACACTCATAGGCTAGCTAGCTTTCTCCTTTTTGGGTCTGGAATCCTTACAAAGGCTATACAACCCCATGTTCTAAAATAAGACAAGTTTGGTTTCTTATTCTTGAGAATTTCCTAAGGTGGAGTTGTGTTTTTAGACTTTGGAATTCTATTTAGGACATAACACACGGTAAGGATGATTTTACCCCATCAATAAGACGTGGCTCCTAAACTAAGTAAAATAGCAACTACTAGCTCAAGTAAAGTTCTATTTTTCCTTTCGGTTTTTCCATTCATTTCAGAAGAATAAGATGCGATCTTTTCGTGTATTATTCCATGTGAGTTAAAGAACTCATTAAAGCTGTCCGAGTAGTTCCCCTATCACTACGAATTCTTTTAATCGTTCTATTAAACTGATTCTCTACTTCAAAAACAAATAATTTGAAGGCATCAAAAGCATCACTTTTGTTTTTCAGCAAATACACAAAAGTAAAATCAAAGCAGTCATCAATAAAAGTAACGAAATATTTTTTACTGTTCCTACTCAAGATGTCATCAAATTCACATAAATTGGAATGAATTAAATCTAGAGGCACAAAAATCCTATGTACAGATTTATGCGGAGTTTTAGTAATTTTGGCCTGACTATAATACTCGCATTTATCAAATTCATTCGTGGATAACTTAGGTATCAGTTCTAGCCTAATCATGTTATTAATTAGATTCTTATTCATATGACAGAGTCTAGCATGCCAAACATTCATAGAACACAGCATATACATAGAAGATTTCATTTTATTATGGTCTAAATTTAATTTGAACATTCCCTCAGTTGCATATCCTTTTCCTACGAATACATTATTTTCAGTAAGGGTATATAAGTTTGCCCTTATGGTTTGAGTAAACCTGACTTTGTTGAGGAGATAGCCCGAGACTAAGTTCTTTCTTATTTCTGGAGTGTGCAGTACGTCCTTCAACGTAAAGGTCTTCCCCGAGTTACACTTCAGTTCCACTTCGTCAATTCCAGTAACTTTCGTGGAGTGGTGATCCCCCAACAGAATATTCTTATCCTTAGTTTTAGTATAAGTTTTAAAGAGGCTAATATTGTGACAGACATGGTGCGTAGTGTCACAATCTAACTTTGAGATAATAGATTATGACCCCACTTGTACAGACAGTGCAGTGGCGACACATGAGTGTCGACACACCTGGCAAAGACAGAGGGCCAAGAGAAGTGTCGTGATACGACCAAGGAGGACGATGCATCATCCAACATACCAACATAAGTGGGCAAGCATGCCATGTTGAACATTAAGCAGAAAGACAAGCAACCGTATGATTGGTGGTGTTAGTGACAAGCTCCGTAGGGGCCAGATGGGGTCCCGGGCCGTGACCTCGAAAAGTGGGGTTCCGTCGTGAGTTTGGACGAGCGGCTCTAGAGTTACATGCATATTGATAAGATATGCAAGTACATCAAATTTCATGTCAATTGGAGTTTAGACGAGCGCTCTAACGTTAGTGAGTGACAGTTCGCCGCATTTGATATGCATGGGTAGCAAAGAGGAAAATGTTCAGAATGCACTATAGGGGAAGGCATGGTGTCAGCTCTCTACCATCCCTAGGCCCTGTGGCCTAAGCGAGCTACCCCATG
Organism: Benincasa hispida; assembly: GCF_009727055.1. Lineage (NCBI taxonomy): Eukaryota > Viridiplantae > Streptophyta > Magnoliopsida > Cucurbitales > Cucurbitaceae > Benincasa > Benincasa hispida. Next base: position 34,766,524 of record NC_052349.1, on the reverse strand, counting down.
GCACATGCATGTGTCATGGCGTAGGCGAGCGTTACAAGACAATTGTCTTGGGCTTCTTCCATTGAGAATGGGATCTCATGGATAGTGTCGGACGACATGGGTGTGCCGGCATTGCGCCCCTTCCCGTGGGCCAGAGGTTCGATGTAGCATCCAGTATGTCGTTTTGATTCAACAAGGGCATGGAAGGGCCTAAGTCTCGATTATGCCCGAATGGATGGATGTCCAAGAAGTCTCGAGTTGGATTGTTGCCCATGGGTCGATTGATGATGGTTCTCAATAAGTGTGCCCAATCAGAAGAGAGAAAGTTGATGACATCCTGATGCTCAAGATAGCATCTTAAAGCATCAGTGGGACTCAATAGTTCTCGATTGGCCCGATACTTGCTCAAGTTGGCCCGATACTTGCTCAGTGGGACTCAATGGTTCTCGGTTGGCTCGATACTTGCTCAAGTTGTCCCAGTAAGCAATGTAATGACCCGATAGAGCACGATAGGCAACCATTAGGCCGGTAGAAGCCCAGTAGGCGTCAAAGTAGGCCAGTAAAGCCTAGTAGGCATTGTTATGTCTCGAAAAGCCCCAATAAGTGTCTGAATCACCCGATAAGCACCGGTACAAGGTTATAAGCTTGTTTTGGCCCAACGAAGGGTCAAAACTCATCCCGTGAAGATTTGAAGAGATGTACAAGTGTGTGGACATGTTGTTGGGAACAAGATGACGAAAAGAAATGCAATGTTGCGTTGTGATTACCTTAGCCTGATATAGAGGCAAGGTCGAGCCTTGGAACTTGGCCTAGAGTAGAGAAAAGTCAGCTAGAGTCGCACATGAGGGAAAATACACGTACGGACAACGTGTATGGCCGAATGAAGTTTCGTTCTGCACGAGTTTAGTTCGGTTGAGGATGGAATAACCTCGCCTAAGTTCCGACAAAGCTTCAAAGAGTCAAGCAAAAAGTGAATTGGGACTTACCATCCCTTAAGGCTGACTATGATCACGTGTGAATCATGGTGTCGCACGGTTGGAGAAGTACGATCGTGACACGTAGTGCCAGTTTCTATCCACCACCCTTTACAACCATCAATCATATTTACTTCTGTGATCATGGCAACTAACGGTTCTTCTGTCGAGTTCGCCTGTCCATCACGACGATGCATGTTCCTACAGTTCCTAGCCATGTGTCCAGGTTTATTACAATTAAAGCAAAGGAACTGTATCATTTCTCCTGAAGGGGGTTTCTATTTTTTCTGTTGGTTCTGGTTGTTGGCGCCACGGTTCTGACCTTTCCTCTTTGTCCCCTTTGATTTTTTGTCAGGTTTTACCATGACAGAGGCGATTCTCCCAGGTACGGCATTCATCTCCTCCCTCTGGTCTTGCTTTCAGGCTTCCTCCTCAATCCTTAGTCGGGTGATAAGACTCTCCAAGGAAAACTCTTTGGTCTTATGTCACAAAGTGTTCTTTAAATCCTTCCACAAGGGGGCAGTTTATTAATAATAACAGCAACTTGGAATTGTTCGTCTAGAGGCATACCTCCAGTAATTATCTCATGGGTTATCTTCTGCAATTCATGGGACTGGGTCTCCACAGATTTGTCATCCGTCATCTAGAACTTGAGATAACGGCTGACAGCATATTTCTTCGACCCGACCTCCTCAGTGTCATACTTCTTTTACAATGCGTCTCATACCTCCTTTATTGTCTTCATTGTGCTGTAGTAGTCATACAGATCATCAGTCAAACCATTTAATATAAAGTTTTTATATAGAAAATCTTTCTCCTCCCAATCAACAGCTTCTTTTATCTGTTGTTCAGTTGGTTCTTCGAAAGGGACGATCGGCTTATCTCTGGTACATGTGTCGGTAACTTTCTTGACGATAAGAAAGAATAGCATCTTTTACTTCCACCGTTTGAAGTTCGCTCCTTCGAACCGGAATGGATGGTTGAGGTCGGATGTCATAATGTCATTGTTTCTAGTGAGGGTCATTAGTGATATGGTAGAGAACGTCTTAAAATTGTTGTAAACAGCAAGACCCTCAGACGACGAACAGAACAGCAGCAAATGGTCAAGAAATGGCAGTCAGGCAAAGAATGGAACCTGCAAAAGAAAAACTTGTTATAACCTGAGTCGCGGAGCTCATCTCTTTAAGACGTTTCACGGCTCTGCCCAAGTGTGCAAGCAAGTCAGAATGTTGTCATGTCATCCCCAGGATAAAACAGCCCAAAAAGAAAATATGATCAGAAATGCACCGTTACTGACCGGAACACATACTCTTTTGACTGGATGCTCGAAAAACGAAAGTTGTGAAAGAAAGTAAGCAGATGAGAGCGATGGAAGGAAGTGTAAGAATTGTTATGTTCTGAACTGATGAAGGACGCACCTTTTATAGACCTGCAGAGCTGAACTGCCGCAAGAAAGAAGCACGATCAGCCTCTGAACATGCGCGCAGAAGGCGGGCCGAAAAACGCGCGCGAAAGATGTGGACGGAAGACAAGCACGAAAGGAGATTTTTTAAAAAAAATAAAAAAATAAAAATAAAAAGTATGAGATAAATAAAAAAACAATAATAATATTTTTATTAAAGAAAAATAATCACACACACTTGCCCGGACGACAGCGACGTACGTGTGGGACGTCTACCGGACCCACATTGGTTTATCTCCTCACTCCCTCCAAGACATGGGTACCCCTTGGGGCCTAAACTTGTAGCTCAAGGTTGGAGTACAAAAGAGAGACTTCCTTTTCAAAATTGAGATTCTCCAACGAAAGGTCGATTCCCTCTTAATATTGAAAAACATAAATTTTCACCCAACAGTTATCACAAGTATTGGGGTTTACATTATAATTTTTATTATTCATTTTCCCATTTTTTTTTCATAATTATTTAGTGTTGAGGTTTAAACCATGATGTTGAGGTAGTGTACAGACGTATTTTTTGAATGAATTATTTTTTTTCCATATTGATTTTTCTTATGTTTGTTCGGAGACGTTATTTTTGCAAATACGATGTGATGTTTTTACAGGGAATGCTTTTCGCTTCTATGCGGTATTTATTTTATATATATATAATTTATTGACTTTACATAACTAATTACTTGACTTTCAATTAAAATTTCCTCCATTTTTTGTTATTTTGAATTATTAGATTAGATGTTGATTCTTTATTTACAATAGTTATGACATTTTGGAAGAGATTTTTTATTTAAAAATTGTGTAATTCTCTGGATTATTAGGAATGGTACGTCTGTGAACATTTCTAAATAATTATCGTATATTTTAATTTATTATTTTACGATAAAACATTTTTGGGATAGAAACTTTGTTTAGAAATTTTTTAAACTTTTATTTACAAATTAGACATTTGTCCAATCATCCCAAAAAGATTGCCCAAATACCAACAAGCTAAAATCCAATTGATTGGGTTTAGCTTCATCTGAGCCCAAACGCATATTGTCACATAGAAACTATAAATGTAGGAGTCTTCCTTCATTTTGGAGGTTTATAAACTAAAGCTCCTAAGAAGATTTAGAGACAATTCACCATCCATTAGAATTTCCAAAGCTCATGAAGATTGCCATCGATTTAAAAAACATTCACAGTTTTATCTCCCGAGTGAAGGTTACACATCCAAGAGAGAGAATCAGAGTGTATACACTCGCATAAATTTATATAATCTCCAATTTAACTCCCCAAATTCTACATTTCTCATTTGAACATTGTATTTGATTCCCATATTCAATACCATTTTTTATTTATTAAATGTCTAAATTTAGTCTTTGAACTTGTAATAAATCATAATAACACAGTCTCTTTTATTAGTTTAATGTTGTTGTTGTTTTATTATTATTATTTTGATAAGTTGATTATTATTTTAGAAAAAGTCTCGATTAGTCTTTCATCTAAATTTATTTTTCTTAGTCAGAAATTAATAAACTATTTTTAAAATAATAATAAAATAAAAAATAAAAAACTTTGTTCAAATACTAATTTTCAAAGTACAATATTCAAAATAGAATGAAATACAAGTAGAAAGACCAATTGATGAAAAGATAATTGAATGCACAATGCAAATCTTATTGCCCTTTTCTTCATTAATCAGTTAATGAACATATGGGTGGTATGATTACAAACCTTGAAATACAAATCTTACAAGATTAGTTACATCAAAATGGCTGTCTATTTGAATGTACCAAAGTTGTATTGACCCATTTGACAAATTGCTTTGTAAAATATCTTCCAATATGTTCAAAGACTCCAAACTTGGTCCTACAACTTAGTCCTCTTCTTCTTCCTCTCTTTCCCTTGGGACAGCCCCAAAATGTTGTACAAGAATGTCCACAACCAAGGGCACCAAGTCCTTACAAGGGACAGCCTTTTTGTACACATCTCCCAAATGTGAGTCACTCCCAATTCTCCCACCCAAGAAAACATCAACCCCTTCAACAGGCTTCTTATTCTCATCCCTTGCCATGCACCCCATGAACCCAATATCAGCAACCTGAACCTGGCCACAGGTATTTGGGCAACCAGTCCAATGCATTCTCACTGGTCGGGTCACCGTGACTCGCCGTTGCACCTCCTCAGTCACCTTCAAGGCCCTAGCTTTGGTCTCTATAATGGCTTGTCCACAGAATTGATTGCCAGTGCAAGCTACCAATCCTTTCATGAGAATTGGTGGTTCTGGTGAAAATTTGTCTAATAGAGGCTCTTTGAGTAAGGCTTCTACCTTTGCGTTTTGAATGTTGGGAATAATTATGTTTTGTTCTACCGTCAATCTTAGCTCCCCTGTCCCATATTCATCGGCTAGTCGAGCCAACTCGTCCATTTCATCAGCTTGAACTCGACCAACAGGAATGTGAAGTCCTACAAAGCTTAAACCTTCTTGTTTTTGTGGATGGACTCCAAAATAATCCCTTCTTTCCCATTGCTTCTTTACCAAATCCTCTGATGAGGCTCTCTCCAACTCTTGTCTTGGCATTCTCTTTACTACTTCAGCTCTAAATCCTTCTATGCCCTGTTTATAATCACATCACATAAACCAACACAAAATCAGCCATCAATGTAAGAAGAAGAAAAAAATCTTTCCTTTAATCTAAAAAGTTAAAACTTATTTGGTCCCAATTTCAATCCCAATAGCTCAAACAAACACACACAATCCAAAAACTGAAATCAATCCTTCAGAGCATATTTAATCACTAATGCATATACTTTAACACTCTCTTCCACTCGTAGGATTCAAGTCTAATTAGAAAGTAATGGCAATACCACCACAATTCTCCATTAGCTAGAAAAAGGAAAGATTCGTGGTATATAAGTGACCAACGACATTTTGAATTAGATTAACTTTTTCAGCAAAATCTAGGGGGGTGTTTGGACTCCAAGTTCAAGTGAGTAGAGTGGGCTATTATTTGGGGCTCCAATTATAATAGTTAGCGTTTACCACTATTATAACTTACAATTAACTACAGTATTACTATTTCAAATTCCTCTTTATTATGGCGTTTACTATTTCAACTCATCCTCTCTTTCTCAAACTATTCATACTAAAATAATTTACACCCCAAATGCAAACAATTATAATCCATCAACTATAATAACCACGAATTATAAAACCAACTCAGCACCTCAAACACCATACTTCAAATTCAAAATGGACAATAACATGTGAATCTAACTATAGTTCAATTAGTAAAAACTCTACGCTTAACCGAAAAATATGAGGTTTAAATCTACTACTCTAAAATGTTGTTGTGAACTAAAAATGGACAATATACTGATATGTTAAGGATGTACTTAACTATAGGATGAGACTTACGAGTTCATCGATGAGCCACATCATTCTACATTTCTGGCGGTTGCCTCTGGTGCCGAGGTCCCTGTAGGCCTCCAAGACGGCACCGCAGAGAGGGGCGACGTCCTCTTCGGGCACCCAGGCGTCGAGTGGCACCGCCTCAGCGCACCTCTTGGCGCTGAAGAACCCACCCACCAGCACATTGAACCCCATTCGCCCGTTCTTTGTGGCGGGCATGTATGCAAGGTCGTTTATGTGAGGGTGTTCGTATAGATCGTGTGATCCTATCACGCACACATTCCACTTTCTTGGCCTGTTCGTACACATCGCAGACAATAATTCTTCAGATCAGTACATACAAATTTGTTGATTCTTCATCTTCTTGGTTTTTAAGTTTAGGGATAATGTTTAAATTAGAGAGAATAAGGAGAATTCAACTTACAAATTGGTGAACGCAGGATTTCCAAGGGAATTTCCAGTGATGAATTGCGAGAGCAAATTGTTGTAAGGTCTTGTGTCAATGATCTCCTCGGGATCTATGCCGGCGAGGGGATTTCCAACCGGATTTCTTACGTTGTCCATTCCACTCTGTAGACTCGTCAGCCCAACTCCGGCCAGTCCCTTCAGAATTTCCGGCACGTCCGCCAGAACCACGCCGCGTATCTGCCAATTCTGCCGCGTCGTCACGTCGGCGCAGCCGTCTTTGCCGTACTTCCGAATTACACTGGCTAAATATCTCGTTTGTTCGCTTGTTGTCACCCCATTTGGCAGCTTTAATCTCATCATAAATCTCCCATCTTTTTGTTTTGAAAAAATCCCCACATTTGATTAGCATATTAATCTTAGAGAGAATTTTACCCAAATGAATAAATAATACATAAAAATAACTTTTTCAAGGTATTAAATTGCAAGAAAAGCATGTAACAAAAATTACAAGGATCGAGATCGAATTTCTACAACAAGTAACATGATAGTAATTATTTTAAAATTTATGTAGACTCTTTAAACAATTCATAGTAACTTTTAATTATTATTATTATTACTACTAGCACATAGTCACATAGCCACATGTAGGAAATACGCTTATTAGCTCATGTTCATTTTTTTTTTGGTAAGCTCATGTTAATTGTTATAAATATTTAGAAGGGTAAGCTTGTCATTTTACTTGTATCAACTTGTATATAAAACTAATTGATGCACTTTTCAGTCATGATTTTCTCTCAATTGAATCTATTGATCCTTCTTCCTCATGCTTTTCTTTAATCTATCAACATCTTCAACCCATACAAAATATAATAATATAGAAATTCATTCTCTTAATTAGAAACCATCCATTTCAGATTCAAACATGAAATAATTTTATAAAACAAAGCATCATAAGAAAATTTTAAAAAATTGACCCACTATCTCATCTATGCATTTATATATCAACAAGGTGTTACAGCTAATTTCACGCTTCTTTTTCTTACCCACTAAAAAAAAATGTCACATGAGAGAGTAAATTTTTTCTAAAAATGATTTTAGGGTGGAATGTATAAAAAATGAGTACATTTTAAAATGTACCTAAATATCATGTCTAAAGTTGAAGGTTTGATTCTCCACACTAGAGAATGTTAAGAGGTAATTTGAATGGAAGAAGAAAAAGGATATAAGTGGAAAGAAACTCACATTGATGTTTTCTTCTATGGAAAAGGCCAAGCCATTTGAGTCTAACATCAACATCATCTTTAGTAAGCTTAGAAGCATCAATTTCCTCCATTGACAACTTAGAAAGCTCTTCAATACCATTCTCCATGAAAAGCTTCATTGGCTCTTTCTCTATCTTCACTTTCTCTTGTGGATTTATCCCTTCTCTAAACTTCTCCTTCACCACCCAATACCCTTCTCTCTCCTCCACCCTAGCCTCTAGCCTTGACTCCTCCACCGCCACCTCAGCCGGAGCTGTTGTTACCGGCGCCACCGCCACCCTCCGCCACGCACGGCGTCCGGAAGCTACCGGAGGAGAGAGAAAGGGAGCTGAGAAAGAGGAGGACATGGTTGACAGTGCTCTAGTTTCTTTTTTCTTTTCTTTTATGAAGAGAGAAAGGGAGAGAGATTTGGAATGTGGAAATTGAAGGGGGAGAGAGAGAGAGGTGGGAGAGATTTTATGGACTCTCTTTCCCTATCATTTGAGGACCTTTGGAAGCCTTCAAAGGCCAAGTGTTTTTTTTTTTTTTTGGGTACTTAGGAAGATAGGTTCCCACAATTTTTTTTGTCTCTGTCTTTTTTTCCTTTTTTCTTTTTCTATTTTGGCCTAAGTTTTGGTTTTGGGTGGTTATCTTTTACCTTTTTCTCTACCACTCCTTTGAGAAGTGGCCACACAAGGATTGGATTATAGAGAGTGGGTGGTTTCTAGCTAGCTTTAGCTTGGTCAAAATCAACTTGTAATTCTATTCTTCAATAAAATGAAAATATTCAAGAATATGATTTAGCATCTGAATTATTGTTCAATTGTCCTTAGGTACTTCTTTTAGCTACTAAAATTTTTAATCATATATGGAATTTTCATGGTTAAGCTTTAAGTATCATGTATATGTGCCTTTTATAATTTGGGTCTTTATTTGTATCAATATTATTTTCAAAAGGTTCATTTTGGTTTTTATATCTTTATCTATCTTAGTTATGATACATTTTATTGGGATTTGACAAATATTAGAAGAGTAATTGTCTCGCATGTCCTAAAAGGTTCAAGTAAGTGATGAGTTCTAACCACTGTAAAAGGAATATATGGTTTTAGTTTCAAGTTGTTCCAGTTAGAAACACTTTAAGCTTCGGAGTGTTAACTCTAATTAAATTTCATTTTGTATTCTCTAGTTTGATAGTTGAATTAAAGGTTGTGAATAATATAAAAGCGTTAAGGGAGTGCTCTTGCAATTAGGATCGGGGAGAAAATTATTCTGTGTGATTGTAACAATCTTTTAGAGAATGAATTTCTTTTTAGTGGGTTGTGGTTTTTTATCTCAGTTTGGGATTCTCCCCATTAGTTCTTATGTTTCTTAGTTTTTTTTTTTTAAATTTCACAATTATTTTTCCACGGATTCCTACAATAGTAGCAAGAGATTTTTTCCCAACAAGTGATGTCAGAGATTTAGTTTCGTAGTTTCTTAATGTTTTTGTATTTTATGTGGTTGCAACATTGTCTAAGTTTTCGGAAAAGAATTCTTGAAACGTGCTACACTATTGTGTGGTGTGTTCACTGTTTGTAGATTTGTTAGGAATGAACCAGATGTGCCAAGCCTTATGAGTTAGTAAAGTTGGATGTGAAGAAATCTGACGGAATGATCAATTTTGACCAGTGACAAGTGCAAGTCAAAGTGTTGGAATGTCTTGAATCTAATATCTTGCACCTAAGGTGAATTCGTATTTGTCATATTTATATTATTTATTATTTTGACCCTAGGGTTTAGAGAAGTGTGTTATATAAACTCTCTAACCCTAGAGTTGCATCTGATTTGGATTCTGAATTTTCTCTCTAATAAAATTGTTCTCTCTCATCTATCTGTGAATGTAGTTAATCCACGGTTAGTGAACCATATAAATCTATGTGTTGATTCTCTATTACTTTACGTTTTCTTTTTTTATTATTATTTGTAGATTTTATAACACAAAGATGTGTTGTTACAATCTGGGTTACATAAGTGCTTTGAGGGAAGGTCAACCAATGGTATTCTTAAAGAGTTAAGCGATGATCGTGGTCTAATGGAGTCCAATGGTGATTTCAACAAAGGTTCAAAGAAAAAAGTCTTCAAACAAAAGATAGGTTGTTCGAATAGTTTAGGCACATGAAAAACATAGTACATCCGTCAAAGGACTCTAAATTAGATATTGGCAGTGTATTTCTCGTTAGGAGATACAATAACCTTTCACTGGAGAAGACGAAATTCATCCTTATGATATGTCTGTTTTACCATGATAGAGGATGTGATGTCAGTGGTTCCACAAATTTGCACAATGACATTGACTTGACAGTTATGCAAGGTGTGTGTGGTGGAAGTTATGTTGATGGCTGAAGAACTTTCGCGTGAGTCAAGTAGGTGAAAGTTGCACAATAGATTTCAGCAGGGTTTACCAACATGTGACAAAAAAAAATATCTGGAAGTAGATTATAGTTCTCTAATTGAGAATTATTATTGTCGATAAAGACAATGGATGCAACAAAAACTGAGGATTCTTCAAATATCTTTAGTAGAATTTTTGGGTTTTGGCAAAGTATTAGAAAAGTGTGTTTACTGCATCGGAAATGTTCAAAGAAGCAAGAGGCTCCAAGCAATATAAAAGGAGTCTACGACTTTGGTTTCAAGTTGTCCCAGTTAGAAGCCTTTAAACTTGAGTATGCTAACTCTAGTTAAATTCTATTTTGTTTTTCTTGTTTGAGAGTGAAATTAAAGAGATTTGAGAGAGTGCTCACAAATTTTCACAGCTTTAGTTTTTTTCTCCGAGTTTGGAGTTTTCCAATATTCCCTAGTTTTATTATTTTCTTCTAATTTCTCAATTATTTTGTTATTTTTCTAGGATAGCATTGAGAAGTTTTTTCCCTAACACTTTTGAAATGTTTGTTTTGAGCAATGTGCCTTAAAAAGGTGATCACTTTTGTCTATGTTCTTCGGCTTTCATTTATTTTGACTTTCAACTATTGTGTATTAGGAGTGTTCAAAAAATCCGATGATCCGAAAAAATCGATCAACCCAACCCAACCCGTGCGGTTTGGATTGGGTTATCAACTCATTTGGGTTGGGTTGGGTTCAAATAAATGAAAATTTTATGGGTTGGATTGGTTCATGTGTTCACCTAATATAACCCAAACCAATCCGAACCAACCCGAATTTATTATTAACTTTAAAATATATTTTTTTCTTACTTATAACACAATTATTTATACATATATTGATATTAATTTTATTTAGTTCCAATTTTTTTTAATAATTTATTCTTCAACAACTCTTAGAAGTAGTTTATTTACACTTTAGAAAGAAAATTTTCACTATATAAATTGAAATTGAGTTGTTAATCTTAATTCAATATATGAAAATAATTAAATTAGACTTTTACATTTGCTTCTTTTTAGAATAAATTTTAAATAAATTACCGATTAACCCGAACAAACCCAACCCAAATATTTCATGGTTGGGTTAGATTGGGTTCATTTTTTAATAAAGGTTATTTGGATTGAAAAAATTTACAACCTGAACAATTGGGTTGGGTTGAACACCCCTAGTAGACATTATAATCTTACTTATGGATTTTGTAAACATTTGAAAACATTGTTGCCTATATTTTGAATTAGACATTGGTCTTTCTTGTAAATTTTGGAGACTTTGTTTTGTTATAATAGATTTTGGATATCGTTCTTATGGATTGTGGGATCTTATATGTTTTTTGTTGGTGATTCCAAGCTTTTTTTAAGGGAACCAATGGAACCGAACCAACCCAACCCATTTTTATGGGTTGGTTTGGTTCGGGTTCATAATTTAACAAGGGTTAGTTTAGATTAAAAAAATACACAAACCGAATCATAGGGTTAGGCCTAAAATATCCCTAAACCCAACCTAATCCAACCCACGAACACCCTTATTGTGTATTGTATTTTTTTTTTTTTTTTTACTTTTAAAATGTCTATGTTAATATTTTGTACTTTAAAACAATTGCCATTATTTCGTCCTTCATTTCAAACTTCTACATATAAAAGTCTTACATACAATAAATACAATTTAATTTAAATTTATGACAATATTTCAAACTAACAAAATTGTAGTGTAATATTATGCTACATTTATGATTGCAAATGGGGGGAACAAAAAGACAAGTTATTCAGCAATTTTTAAAAAGTAGAGAGAGGTGAAAATAGATGTTTCAAACGTACGTTAACGAAAATAGACAAAAAGTCAAAAATAGAAATCATAATAACATTTCAAAAAAGTACATATTCAAAATTAACCAAAATTGAAAGTAAGAGTCTAAAATTAAGATGAGAACTTTAATTTTACACATTATTAGTTTAGTTAATTAAAGACCGAATTATAAAAAGATATTCATAAACTTTGTATTTTATCAAAAATATCCTTGAGCTTACCTTAAAAGCACTTCAAAATATTCTTATTAGTTTTAAAAGAAAATCATTATATTTTATTTAAAAAATATTCTTGAACTTTCAAAAGTTTAAAAATGTCAAATTTAAAATAAATAAATAAATAATCAAAGTGATTTAATGTTAGTATAAACGTAAACCTCTAACACTTCTTATTGTCACTGATTTTGTTGCTTCATGTTAACTCTTTCGACCTTTGTCATTTCTTCAATTAAGGTATATAGGCTATAGCAAGAAGAAAAAGAATAATAAACCACACGGACCTTAGGATTTAAATATTTTTAAAAGATTGTATGTTAGTGGTTGACTATGTATTAATACGTCACTTAAGTTTAATATACAAAAGTGAGACGTGTTGAGAATTAGAAACACATTTATTGATATTTAGACTACAATTATTTTGGACCACTAGTAGGAGGAAAAAGGAAAAAAAACATGTGCATTATCAAATTTGTCGTGATGAAGACTTTGTTGATCCTTTTTGCAATTCAAATTACTCTATTTATTGTGATTCGTTAAGATGATGAAAGTGATCGAAGATGGTATTACTTTGTCGATCCTTTTGGTATTTGATTATTTGTTGTTTTGCTGAGTTTTAGAGAAGAATTTTTTGAAATTTTGAAATTTTATGCTTTTAACTTGTGATTTTGGTTTATGTTTGGTTCCTAAGAAGATTTGTTTGAAAAATATTAGATAAATTGGAGAAAATGAGAGTAAATACTTGAAGAAAAAAAATGAAGGTATCTATATAATTGTTTTAAAATTGATTTTTGTCCAACTTAAGGTACCTTCAAAGAAAATTAAAGTTGACTAACAGTAGGAACATTTAAAAATATATATATATATATAGAAGTTAAGAATATTAATGTAACTTTTGAAAGTTAAAGATATTTTTTAAACAAGATATTAATAGTTTTCCTCCATTAACTAATTATGAGGGAAATTTTTAAGCTTTTCTAAAGTTTAAGAGTATTACTGAATCTTTTTTTAAAGTTCAAAGGTGTTTTTAAACAAAACATTAGCGAGTTTCCATTCAAAACTAATAATATAGGGTATTTGTTTTTTTTTTTTTTTTAGTTTAAAGATATAATATTCAAACTTTTAAAAGTTTAATGGTATTTTCCTTCCCAACATACAAAATTTGGGAACATTTTCTATAATTTAGGCCCAATTAAAATATAAATGACCTGTGTGCTGAAAATAAAACTACCCTATAATTCATAAGTTTATACATTTTTTTAATATACATAAAATTTTAATATTATAATACATCATTTGATGTTGTAAAATATATTAGAAGATTTTTGTTATTAGAAAGTACCATCTCTGTCCTTGCCTCATGTAGTTGACACCAATACATCACAAATTGAAATTATTATTGGTTCTTTTTCAATGAAACTTGGCCTCATATTGCTCAAAACAATTAAAAATATGGGTGGGGCTCATACATATGCCCATAGAAATTTTATATTACTAACTCATTAAATAACTCATTGCTCACAATATTTAATTTCATTCTCATCTTGTAGGTATAATGTCTTCATTTCTGTTTCCTTCCTAGTTAAGTCTTTGTAAAACCCAACTTAATTAATTTTCTTTATAAAGTCAAATATTCAAATTTATGCCAATATCTAAAAAGAAGTTTCTTATAAGCATTAGTTTTTGTTTTCTTTAGGTAAATCGATTAGGTAACAAATCGATTTAGAGATTTAAGTGATGAAAGTATTAGTAATGAGAGGATCTTTCTACACTAACTACATTATAGGAAATTCTTACTATCCATTTCTACAAATAGGAGAGAAGAATGTAAAGAAAAGAGGAGACGAGATGGTGAGATTTTTTTTGAGAAATTAAATAAAATTTGATTGAAAAACTTAAGTTAATGGGTGAAGGTAGATTTAATATATATCATCTAACATTCTTTCTCGCTACAATATGAAGAAAACTCAACAAGTGAAAATCAATATTAATTGGGTGAAGAAATAATTATGTAGGAATTTAAACACATGACCTCCTAGACTGATTGTTCTAATACCATCTTCAATTATGGATTGACCCAAAAATTTAAAACTAATATGTGAAGGCAAATTTAATATCACATCATCGAACAAAATCTTATGACTCAAACCAATAGGAAAGTTTTTTTTTTCTTTTATACGTTTGAATTTTTAACCTTTAAAAAAGTAAATAATATTTTAATTAATTGAAATGACACTTCAAATCAATTATCAAGGCTTGTTTTGATGATAATAATGATTTTTTTTTTAAATTAAGCCTATAAATATTAGTTGGACTTATTGATTTCTTTGTTTTTGTAGTCTAACATTTTTAAGAGTATTTTTAAAATCCAAGTCAAGTTTTGAAAACTTAAAAAAAAAAAAAAAAAAATAGAAACTTGTTATTGTTGTTAGATTTTGATTAAGAATTCATTTATTAACTTAATGAAGATGAAAATCATTTTAAAAAATTATGAGAAAACAAATATAATTTTAAAAATAAAAAATAAAATAATTATCAAAGCAAGCTTAATTTTTTTTTTTTGGGTTAAATTTTCTTAAGTTTTTTTATTGATAAATAATTTATGAGCTAGACTACAAAAATGTATTTACAAAATTTTGAATTTTGAATTTTGTGCGTAAAAGATGAAATACATATTTAAAAGAAAGAATGGGGTTTGTGGAAATTCTAATAATGTGGGTGACAAGTGGATAGATAAGTATGATTAAAATGATAGAAGGGAAAAGCAATAACCTTTCCAAGCGATGAAGGGTCGCGGCCTCACGTTGCCGCATCCTCTCATCAAACCGCCCGCCGCCTAACATGCGGCCTCTCCAAACCTAAAACATGTGGCCGACCCTCTCTGCTGTGCTCTCTATTAATCTTCTATGCCCACCGTTTACTTCTTTTTTCCCCCTTTATTAATTATTTTTTTATTTTTTTTTTAAAAATAACCATATATTTATAATTTTTATATTTGTTCGTTTTTGGTTTTCAATATTTGAGCTTTGGTCCTTGTCGAGGGGTACGGCCCAAAATCGCAAAATCCTACCCTACTTGTTGCCTTCCTTTGAATATTATTTGTTCAATTTTATAATGTCTTTGTAATGATTCATCTCAAGGAAAAAAAAAAAAAAAAAAAATCTATGGATTTAAGTGGGGGAATTCAATTTTAGTTTCTTCAAAAATGAGATTTTGGCTTTATTGCTAAACAACTCCTTCTATGTATCAAGGCTTTGGAAGGGTTAGTCAATCAAGCTAGACTAATCTTTTCTTTTCTAATTGAGAGGTGACTGAAACAAAGAACTTGATAGATCTCACTCTTGTGCTCGTTAAACTCTTGGTGTCGTCTTTTTTTGTTTTTGTAATTGATCTTGTAATCTTGCTGTCCATTCTCCGACACGAATTGTTGGTGGTAGTTTTGTTCTCCGAGTTTTTCCTTCTGCTGAGATTAGGTACATGCTTGTTGATAAGCTGATTACTCTAGCTGGATGTCCTCTATCCTTTGTGAGGACCTTTCTTGTTGTTAGTTGGTCTTTAATAGTTATTTAAAAGAAGAAAAGAACCTTCTAAGATGTATTTTTTCGTTTGGTTCATGGTTAAATTTTTTAGTACAACAAATGGAAGTAGGAAGAATTGAACATTCGATTTTAAAGGAAGTAATACATGTCAATTTTAGCTAAGCTATAATCATTTTGATATTAGATCATTGAATTTTGAATCATGTAGGCTGTATTAATTAATTTTTGGTTGAAATAGTGAAATGCTTTGTTTTATTTGTTGACCTTTTTTTAGGCGGATTATTTGATGACTTTTGAGATATTTATTAGTTTGGTTTATGGATGATCTTTTAATTTATCGAAGTTTAAAGTTTCAATTGGATGAAATAAGAGAACTTTTTAAAGAGATAATACTACTTTTTAAAGAGATAATACTACAAACCAACTTTTGTTTTGCTTTTTGGTACAAAATCCACTAAAATGAAATCAACCAAGATGAACAATGAACCAAAGTTAACTGGAGTAAAAGTGTTAAATCTCATAAATAGTCTTTATGGTTTGATAAAATCTCATAAATAATTCCTATAGTTTGATAAAATCATCAAAAATAATTACTAGTATAAGAATTATTTATGAAGATTATATCAAATTATAAAAAATAAACTATATATTAATTATATATTATAGGAACTAAATTCTAATTTTCTTTGAATAAACTAAATTTACAATTTAATTGGAGTTTAATGTATACATAGGTATCCATCAAATTCTATAATTTCTTTCCTACTTCAAAATATTTCGTTCTTATTAACTCCCAACACAAGGTTTTTTTTAAAGATAGAATGGGGAATCGATCTTTTAACTTCAAGGTTGATACATATAAGTACTATACGAGTTGAGTTAAAAGAAAGAACATATATTGATCTTAAAACCTGAGTGAAAAGTAATTTACAGAGACAGAGATCTCCAAAAGAAGATCATGAGGTATAGGGACTTACAGTGACAGGTTCCATATGTTAAAAGAAAAAAGAGGACAAAGAACATGCTGGAGGAAGAAAAAACAGCAACCAGCCACTGCCATACTCTACTTTCTAAAACTAAGCGGCAGGCAGCATCCACAACAAACTTGGCTTCTTTTTCCTTTTTCCTTTTTCTTATTTATTTTGGGGATATTTGACAAGTTAATGACACAGAATGGTTACAAAGGCAGCTATATCTGATCATCATCACCATTTTAGCCACCCAATGCAGCCAGGAACTTTCGCTTGCTTGTTGGATCTTCATGCAAGACCACAACGTCGTTTACTTTGTCAAACAACTCCTCCAATCCACGAACACCGAGGCTCTGGAAGTCCAAGCCTTTCTTGTATCGCTGTAGGTATATTGCCTCAAAACATCCTAAGAAGATTCTACATGAATAGCTAACTAGAATCTCCTGTAGCTCATGTTTGAACTGCTCGATACAGTGTTCTTCGTTGTTTCTGCATTGACCTGCTGATGTCTGATCCGTTTTTCCTACACCTTTCTTCTCATCGTGTTCTTCGAGAACCACTCTTTCTTCATCTGAGTATTCTTCTGATGAGCCCATGCCTGGAGTAACATCGGCAGTCTCCTCCAAAGTACCCTTACCTTTCTTATTTTCTTTCCTTGATAATATCAAAGGTGGGGCACTTGGGCATGATCTCGAGTTTCGAATGTAGACAGATTTCTTGTTGCCTTTGCCCTCCACAACAAGGGCATCTCCCATCTTCTTAAAAAGATTCACAAGCTTGAGTCCAGGTTCGGATGTGTACAGTGGCCTTCCAAAGACTCTCTGGTACTCAGCACGAACCTTCGTGACGGGTAAGCATCCTCCAGAAAGTTCTAGCAACTTAACCAACTGTCCCTTCAGAACATTTAAGTCTCCTGTCTGCGGCCACCAAGCAGACTCATTCTGGTCTCCAGATGAAACAACACCCGTTGGAACCTCGTTCAAACCACATGGGAGACTCTGTGACCTCAAAGTTGGAGGTACGCTAGGAACTGTCAAATTACTATTGTATTCAGATAGAGAATGAGATACTACTGAAAAATCCCTCACGTTGTAATAGCTCTGAGACACCCCTCTATAGACAATAGCTTCCTCTTCATTTTGGCCATCCAGATCGTCATTAATATGGCATCCCTTGAGATATCCAGAAATTTCGGCTGCTCCACCACGGTAAGTCAACGCTTTGGGGGCAAGTGCAAAGCCTTCACCACGAGCCACGGTGGGCCAGTCCCAAACGTACTTTCCCGCATTGCAGAGGGCAGATGAAACACCCACACCAGAAGGGATGACAAGTATCACATTATAACCTCGTTGACCTAAAATGTGAAGTGCTGGAGCAAAATCGACATCTCCAGATATGAGCATTATGGATGATGGAGGAGGGTTATCAAGGGCAAAGAGAAACATATCGACCAATATAGCCTTGTCGGCAGCATCCTTCCGACCATTTGGCACGTCAATTAGTTTTACTCCTGTTCTCTGACACCCTTCTCTCAGTCGTCTAGGAAAGGCATTGAAATCTCCATATGCAGAAAACATCATTACTGCTCCTTTTATTACAGGGTGCACACGCAAAGCCATTCTTATATTACCAGCTACATCTTCAGGGCGGACATCACTGGGAACCGGGCAATTCTCAATATCCCACAGGATGGCCACTGGACCATCTGGAGAACTTCGAGTTTGCTGATTAGGAGAAGCCTGAGAAACGTTCCTGTTTAAGTCTTCCATTTAGATTTTCCTTTGCTCCAACAATTCAGATTAAGCGAGCACTGTTTTTGACACATTTAGACAAGCCAAGTTATTATTTTCCTTCAGAATCAAATGTTCTTAAGAGGATTGACTAAATATAATGCACCAGAAGAAAAGATGGAACATCAGAAAGTGCCAAACTAGAAGTTATTCTTTTCCCTTTTCTTTCCTTTGCTAGGAAGTTTAGTACAAATTTCAAGAAAACAATTAATCCAACAAATATTGAAATTCAAAGTCACAGTCACCGAACCAGAACTACCCTGAACAATTGAATTAAACTGGTACGTGGATTTGCTACATAAGTACCCAAGTACATGGACTTGCATATATAAGATTATGGATTTGTTAAATCCTGCAGATTACATAAATGCAAACTAGTGAAACTCGCATTTTATACTACATTCTAACTTTTACAAACCCTCAAAAACTAAACTACATATAGGTAATACAGACTCAAGTTTCTCATTATTCGTTCATATGCAATATGCACAATCCAAACACAAATCGCATACACTCACAGCCTTCCCAACCCCAAATTTCAGAGACCGAAATTATTAAACCATGAGCCAAACATTCTTTAGGGTTTAAACACCACACCATGTAGAGCACATAATGGGGGGAAATTGCACATTGCATTACTATGCAAAATAGGTAAGCAGGCAACGAAAACTAAATACACTGTGCTGAAAATGGATACATTGCGCTGAGAGGTTGGCTTCTTCTTGTGTATTAGCAACTGCCTGAGCCATTTGGCCAGAATCTTCCTAACAGTTTATGCTTAAGGCTTGGTGAATTACATCTACCTATTCTCATGATTCCTATTTAATAATCTGAAACCCAAATCAGCCACTTCAATGAAATATAGCTTTCAAATTGTTGATCCACTCGTATGACAGCCAAGAAACAGAACAAAATTTTCAAACTTGGGACTTGGAGAAAAAAACTACAATTGACTGTCCTTAAATTATTGTCAGTTTAGTGCAGCTAAACATTTTGATCTGCACCAATTAAACTGTTTACTAGACATATCAAAATTGAAAGAATAGGGTAGAATTAGAAGATATTTCGTTGGACAGTATCTCGAAATCTCCAGCAAGATTTTCAAATACACAAAACCAAGACTAACAGCATTCCCAAAGCCCCATGAAAGCAGCTTCGTGGAGGGCAAAGAAAACGACAGAACAAATGAAACCGAGTTCATAGGTTAACCTATCCGATGATTTCCAAAATACAGACAACTCGAGCATCAAATTGAACACAACAATAACCAGAAAAAGTGATACCCAACCAGAATCAAGCGATAATTTCCATTGAACTACACGATTAGCACAAAAAAACCCAATAAAAATGTACCTCGTAATGATGCAAAAGGACCTCAGCGTAAGAGCAACCTCAGCTTCACTAAGATCCTGAAGAACAGAAAACAGAGTTCGTAAGAGATCTGAACGTAATCTTAAAGTTGCAGAAGATCCGTTGGATAAACGAATTGAAGAAAAATGAGGAAAAGCAGGGGTCAGATAGAGAGAGGGAGATGAAGAGTGCGGTGTGTACCTGACCTGAAGACGAAGAAAAGGAGCTTATGGAGAGAGAAAGTTTCGATTTTTATCTTCGACAAAAAAATCAGATTGTGGGTTTCTTAAGTTATTACTCATGGAACTCAAATTTTCCACACAGCTTTCCTTTTTATTCTTTTTCTTTTCCTTTTTTTCTTTTTTCTTTTCTTTTTTTCTTTTTTTCTTTTTTTTTCCATTTTTTCTTTTTTTTTCTCCTTTTCCTTTTACTTTATCAATTTCTATATCTATGATATATTTTTATCCATTTATATCATAGATAAACACGGATAGACTTCTATCGTTCATCAATGATAGATTTGTATCAATTTTTATCCCTTATAATCACAACTATAATTAAATTTTACTATTTGTATAAATATTTTTCCTTATTTTTCTACTTTTGAAAATCTACTAT
This sequence comes from Benincasa hispida, assembly GCF_009727055.1. NCBI lineage: Eukaryota > Viridiplantae > Streptophyta > Magnoliopsida > Cucurbitales > Cucurbitaceae > Benincasa > Benincasa hispida. Next base: position 34,746,371 of record NC_052349.1, on the reverse strand, counting down.
TTATGTATGGATGTTATTTTGGCTAAATTATTATTCTTGTTATTTTTAAATCTCTTTTGATATGTCCATATTGTTTTAACATTCACCATTAATCTTTTATAAATATTTTAAAACTACTATAAAATATAAATTCATTAAAAATTTGAGACTAATTGAAATGTGGAATGATAGAATAGTGTGGTGACGTTTCAGGTTCAGTTTCCACTCTAGATGATCATCTAATTGTTTAAAGTCTCAGATTTAGTCTATCAATTTTAATCACTGATTTATGCATGACAAATATTATATTATAACATTTTTTTTTTTTGTGATCACTAAACATATTTATAATGTCAAATGAGCTAATTTCTTTTTTGGCATATTGTAATAGTTTGTTATATGGTTGGGATTTGAAACTTTTCTACTTTTGTACAAAATAAACCACACCATTATTATTTGATAATTCATTCCTAGAGTTTAGAGATTTGATTTAACTGTCACATTTTGAGCCAAATTTTTAATTTAATATCACTCAAATAATTGTCAGAATTGTTTCTCTTTTCAACATATTATTTGAGTTTACTTTTAATAATATCAATATTTTTTAACACAATTAGAAAGCATATAGATTGTCTGACATAACACAATTCAATTGATATAAAATATATACGATCCATTAAAAAGTTAGAAGTTTAAATCTTTTATATTGTACCATTTTTAACAGTCTCTAATAAGAGGATTGATAGTATAAATTTTGTGGCAATTGACCTGTGTTTATGTCGTCTCATTTTGCATGTTGTTGAATTAAGAAAACACGTTAGCATCTGTAATTTATAAGTTAATATTATTACACCAATCGCTTGAATAATTAAATGTATTATTAATAATGGTATAAGTACATGAATGAAATAAAAAGGTTACCATTTTTTTCTTTTGTATTAAATTGTATTTGCAGTTTATTTCCCTTTTTTTTTTAAGTAAAACAATAGTAAGAGTGAGAATCAAATCATCTACTTTTGTACGGGTAATTAAGGTCTTGTAATTATATTGACAGTTCATGTCATAATTAAATTATATTTTAATTATATTTTCTTAATAATTTTTTTTAATTCATATAATATTGAATTCGATGGTAAAATATTATTCTCATAAATCCCACCATGCGACAGATTTTAACATTTTCAATCCATTGTAAATCTTGTATAAATTTTGCCCATATGGCCACATAACTAGAACCATTGCATTGCAAATTAGGCCATATTTATTTCATGGAACATAATCCATTAATAATAATATAAAAAGTGGATTCTAATTGATTGTATTTATCGTTGTTTACCCGTGTTTCATTATTGTAATGGATTGTGGAGCTCGCCTCCAAATCTGTAATCAAATCACGCAATCTAATAAGAAACGAATAGTGCTCAATTTGATTATACTTGAAAATTATGTAGGTACCACTACTGTTATCGTTATCGTTATTGTTAACATTACAAATATTGTTACTGTAATGGTGTGAGAATTATGAATGTGTCACATTTACTGTTTTCTTTAGCATTACCGCTTAGGGTCAACTGTAATGATAACAATAAATGTGACAGATTCATAAACTAAGTAAAACACAATAAAAACACAATCTAATTACGTTTTCAATTCAGATTGATTACAATTGATCTATCAATGAAATTTCATTACGATTACACCAATTTTCATTACTGTTTGATAAACCTAGCCTAACTATGAAGAATTTGGACCTACAATCCATAGATGAAAAGAAAAATTAAAATACGAGGAAGAAACTATCATCCTTTGGACTCTTCAAAAATAAATAAATAAATTTATAAATATTACTGCACCGTTTTAGGATGGTAAAAAGTTGTTTTTTTGTTTTTAAAATTTTACAAATAATTCAAATGTTTGTTTAGAGAAGATGAACATCATGATTAAGAAATTGTGGAAAAACAAGAATAGGTTTTAAAAATAAAAGACCAACCAAATAATTATCAAAGAGGCCTAACCATTTTATACATGAGACTAATATGTATGTTTTAATTTTAAAACGTATCTGCTGTGAGCTTTCATAATATTGTATAAATTGTGAGCTTTAGAAAACGTGCTTAATGGGTTTTTAAACTTCAATTTTGTATTTGGTTTTCTTCTAAAATTTTAATATTGTTGCTAATAGATCATTAATTTGTTCAGCATTTTTAAAATTTGGTACCACATTAGATAAAATAATTGAAAATTTATGATATTATTAATACAAATTTCATTTTACGTTGATAAAGATATTAACTTTTTAAAATGTTATGTATCAGATTTATTAGACAAAAAATGTACTTTTTGTCTCTTATTTCTTTAGCTTCATTACATTTTCTTTTTCTTTTTTAACACAACTTTTACTCTTTATTTTCATTTTACTCTTTAAAATTTTAACCATTTACATCAAAATGTTTTTTTAACAAAATAAAAATCTAGATTAAATTTTATCATTATAAAACCAAAAACAACAAATAAAAGTTTAGATTAAATTTTTGTTGTTAGAAAACTAAAAACAACATGGTTATTAATCGAAGTTTAACTTTTACTTTTTATTTTCATTTTTCTTTTTTAACACAATTTTTATTCTTTTCTATCATTTATAATAGTTTATAAACTTTAAGTTGAAGTGATGAGATTTTATTATAAAATATATAATTATCTATGTATCTTATCACATATTCAATTTTATTTGGTTGTTATCAATTATTATTAAGTAAAATACTTTGTTCTAAAAAAATACTAATTAAAAATAGAAACAATATTATCATACATCATAACGACAAAAGTTAGTAACAATGTACGTCAAAATAATTTTTTTTTTTAATAAAATAAAAGTATAGATTGATATATTTGTTAGTTGATGCTAAAAAACTATGAAGCACAGATACATATATAGATACATCTACACGATACGGAAACGATCGGATATAGCGATTCGTCAATTTCTAAAAAACTAAGATACGGATACGTCTAAGGATACTTCACTTTTTTATATATTTTTTAATATATATATTTCTAAAAGAAAAACGAGTATACTGATACGTTGAAGATACATTTTTTTTCTTTAAAAAACTCTAGGATATAGATAAATTTAACATACAAGTTAATAACAATAGCACAAAATAGAATACAAACACTGAAATACAATATAAAAAAAACATCTAAGATGTTGAAGTACAATAGTTAATATAATGTAATAGAAAAGTGACTCATATTGCAAAGAAGAAAATTAGAGAGAGAAGTATGAAGATAAACGAAGAACTTATTGTTGAAAACATCCAAATGGTTTATATTTTTGTAGATTTTGTGGAGACTCAAATGTGAAGATGGAGATTAGATAATTCTAGCCTATGGTTTGGTCCGTTATTTATTTATTTTTCGAACTCGAGTAGTGAGCTTTTTTAATAGGTTTGCCTAATTTTAGATTGGGAAAGATTAGATGAGTTACTTGTCTTTTTTCTTAAAAAAAGTACGTATAGAAATATATACGTCAAATCGTGTGTCATATACATATTTGTGAAGTATCTGAAAATATTGGTATCCGATACGTGTCTGATACTGATTTTTACCTAAGTATAAAATAGGAATGATGTAGCTGTTAACTAAATTTTAAAAAGAATACTTGCATACTACAAAAGAAAATCCTACAAAAAATAAAAGCAAAAAAATTGGGGAGAGAGAGCTAATAAAGTATTAAAAAATATTTAAAAAACCAAAAAGAAAGAAAAAGGAGAAGAGATACTGATGGAAAATGGAGAAAGGGGTGTTATTTCCTTCTAGAACTCAAAAAAAAAAAATGGAGGCGATGACTACTTCTAGAGTTGGGAAAAACTTAGAAGCTTAAAGAAGAAAGGGAAAAAAACATTGGAAGCGATGTTACTGATAATGAAATTAAAAACAAAAATTACTTGAATGCTGCAACGAAATATATACAAAAAAAAATTGGGAAAAGCAAGATTAAAAAAAAAAAACAAAAAGAATGGAGACATCTAATGAAAAATGCAAGGTTTAATGTAATGATCCGAGTTTAGGAGAGGTACATGAATGAATCTGAATGAGAGGGATCTGAGAACATGAAAGTATAGTTAGGAAAAGTTTAAAATAATTGAAAGTTACCACCTATACCAACAAGGTGCACATTTCTTTTCGATGGCTCAATCATAAGAACTTAATATCAGATATCACATCTGAATGAGAGAGATCTTGAGTATCGAATATGGATATCTTCAATAATTCAATGAAAAAGTTCTTCGTTTATCTTCATATTTCTCCCTCTAATCTTCTTCTTCTTCTTCTTTGCAATATGAGTCACTTTTCTATTGCATTTTATTAACTATTGTAATTCAACATCTTAGATATTGTTTTTTTTTTATTGTATTTCAGTGTTTGT
>NC_052349.1:34712739-34741958 GCF_009727055.1 Benincasa hispida | reverse complement strand
AGTATCCTCGTTTTTTAGAAATGTATATATTAAAAAATATATATAGAAAATGACACAGCCTTAGACATATCCCTATCACAGTTTTTTTGAAAATTGGCAAATCGCCGTATCCGATCGTATCCATATCGTGTAGCCGTAGCTGTATCGGTACTTAATAGGTTGTTTATTTTATAAATTACAATTGAGTTAGAAGATTGATGATAACTGAATTTAGATTTAGATTCAAATCATAAATAAATTATTTAAATAAATTTTTTAGTTCTTTATTTATGAAATTACCTAATATATCCTAATAACCATCTACTAAAATGGGTAAAAAGGAAAATTAAAAGTTTCTCCGGATGTCCAACCCACATGTTGCACAAACAAAATTTTATTTTTAAACTTGTGTTTTGTGAGCTCAAAATGTTGACGTATGTGTTTAGCCCAATTGAGATTAAATCGGTTTATTTGTCTTGAAAACTTAGGTTTTTTTCTCTAAGATGAGCTGATCTAATAAAAAGAAGAAAGTTGAAAAAACTCAGAAAAAGAAAGGAAAAAAAAAAAAACAAGAAAACAGAGAGAAACAGGGAGAGAAGTTAGGGTTGGCAATTCCTACAGGGCCAAGTCCTCACGGGTACCCACCTTAATGGGGACAAGGAATCCCTAACTTAACCGAAGATGGAGATCAAATTAAGGACACAAAACGGGTCCCCGATTGGGGGCAGTGAGAGTATCCCCACATCGTCTCCGACCTCAATACAACTGTCACAGTGCAGTTTGATGTTTCAGAGACAACTTTCACAAAGTTGTCGATTGGCGGAGTTTCAACCTTTGAATTTTGCTGATTTTTTGCCAACCCGTTGGAGACACATAGGACCTCATTTTGAATGGTTGAATCGTTGTTTGAGCTCTAGTTTGTTTATAGTCGCTATTGAATAGAAAAAACTAGGTGATATTCTCATTCTTTTTACCTCTCAAGTATCGATCTATTATGTGTGAATTTATTGGTGGGTTGTGATTCTTTGTATGACATATTTGGGTTCTTTCTCCCTCAATTTTATCATATAAGAGAAGGTGACAAGGGTGGACTTCTCACAAGTCCCGTGGTTTTTACTCTTCACATTGAAAGGGTTTCCACGTATAATGCATATGTGTTATTTGCTTTTAGTCTTCTAGAATTTTATGGTTAGTTTATTGTTGTCCATTATTGGTTGATTGCTTGGTGATTAATTTGTGGTGTATTGGAGTACTATTGTTTGGTTAATTATCTTGGAGGTGATCCTAGTGAGTTGTTGATATATTATTTGGCTTCCATCATTTAGATGATGATGATGATGATAAAGGCAAGGCTGGAGATGGGGATAAGGAATTCCCCATCTTCGTCTCCGTTTAGCCAATAGGGAGAAACTCTCCTCTCTCTGATCTTTTCCATTCCCCTTTTATAATCGGGGGAGAGGTGAGTTCCTGTAGGTTAATTACATGTTTAATGTTGAAGGACCATCATGTCAATATCTTATTAGAGTAAGGTGTTTGTCAGTGTCTGGGTATTTCTTCATTATCCTAATGAGTGCAATTAAGTTCGATTTTGAGATTAATTTTCTAGACGTTATTCAAATTTTAAATTAGATCGATGAAAATCACACTGCTATCAAAACCGTCATGAAGGTCTTTCGATTAATTAGCTTTTTCTAGCAAAGATGCAATGTTTCTGTCACATCAATCAATTGCAAACTAATGTTACTGATGGTTAGCTCATTTAGTGATGGTTATAATATGTTCAACATGTTAACTAACATATTTTCCTAAATGGACTCTTAACTTGATGAAGATAATGCTCATTCTCTTATTCTTGCCAACTTCCTTGTATTTCTAAAAAAAAATGTATTTTTAAAATAATGACATGAAATCTAGAAAAAAAATAATAATTGTTTTAAATGATAAAATTTCTGAAAATATTTTCAAATATAACAAAATATCGCTATCTATCCGTGATAGATATCTATCACTGATATTGACAAATATCTATTGTAGTTTATAACTGATAGATAGAAAATTTTTGTTATATTTATAAATAAATTATCTCATTTTCCTTTATTTAAAAACAATCCTAAAAATAATTACTCAATCATATAAATATTATAATTTGATTTATATATATGAGTCGAATTGTTTGCTAATGAAAAAGGGAGCACAAATGCGAAGTTGACTAGGCAACCTAAATCACACGTAATTGGTTACGTAATGAAAAGTCTAAAACTTAAAAATATAATTCATCATTGATAAATATCATCACAATAAAATTTAGAGGGTGTTTGGCTCACCAACATGAGTTTAGTTGAGTTAGTATTATATATTAACTCAATGTTTGGCCAACCAACTTTAAATGTTGGTAGAATTGAGTTGGTATATTTTACCAACTCACCCTAATTCATCTCAGCTCTCTATTCTTCCAATATTTTCAATGGCTCCACTCATCGCCCATTGTCGACAACTATCGCTTCCACACTTCGGAAACCAACTTCAAGTTTCAACAACCACCTCCAATGACAACTCCGACGACCACTTTCACATGACCAACTTTGAGGACCAATTTTGGGTTCCAGCAACCCTCTCCGACAACAAACTTTAGTGGTCAACCCCGATAACCATCTTCATAGGCTTTGATAACCACCTCCAACTAAAAACTCCAACAAAAATTATCTTTGATGACCACTTTCGAGCGAGCAACTCCGACAAACCACTTTCATTGACAACTCCGGTGACTTAACTTCAACGACAACTTTGCGTGGCCAACTCCGACGACCAATTTTGAGTTTCGGCAACCATCTCCGACAACAAACTTCGATGACTAACTTCGACAACCACCTTCCTAGGCTTCGACAACTATCTTCGATTGCAAACTCCGACGAAAATCACCCTTGATGATCAACTTCAATGACCACATTCAAGTGAGCAACTACGACAACCAATTCCAATACCAACTTCAACCTCCGACTACAAACTTCAACGAAAATCATCTTGGATGATCAACTTCGACAATCACCTTCGCGCGACTAACTCCGATGGCCAACTTCAGTGACTAACTTAATACCACCTTCACACAGCCAACTTCAGGCTTCGACAACCACCTCCGACTATAAACTCCAACAAAAATCAATTAAGGTCAACAATTACTTTCGACTATTATAAAACCGATAACTGCTAAAGTATGTTGTAGGGTTGTTGATTATATAAATAATATTATGTTGTCTACATTAAGTATAATACTTATACGTAAAAATTTTAAAATATATTTTTATTTAATTGAATTCACATATCAAATGAGTGTTAGTAAAATTTTGAAAAGTATGTAATATATAATTTAACATAAAAAAAACCATAAAATGAATTTTTTTCTAGAATATTTTATGGCAAGAAATAGTGAAAAATGGAAATTTGTTTTCTGATGATCTTTTAAATTTGGAGGAATTGAAAGTGAAATTGTTGAATAAATGTGGTGGCATTCCATTGATTGCTAAGATGATGGGGGAGATTCATTTAAAAACAGTAATGAGACAAAGTAAAAATACAGAGCAACAATAATAAGAAGAAGAAAAAGAAGAAGATGATGATGAAATTCATGGAAAAATTATAAATAAAAAGTTTTTTTTTTTTATTTCTTTTTGGTTTCTTATTTCATTTAACTATATTCTTGCAAAAAATGTAGTGAGTTAATCGTTATTCATTACCCAAAAAGAAAGAAAGAAAGAAAAACTTTAAAAATTAAAAGAAAAAAATTACAATCCATAATATTCAACACAAAAATTGGTAGAATTATTGAATAAAAAATTTTAAAACGAAAATAGTCATCATAAAAACAGATTATTTAAGTCTATTTCGTAACTATTTTATTTTTTGTTTTTGTTTTTGAAAATTAAGCTATGGACATTATTTCTACTTCCAAAATTTCTTCATTTATTATCTACTTTTCACCAATGGTTTAAAAAAAATCAAGCCAAATATCGAGAACTAAAAAAAAGTAGCTTTCAAAAAGTTGTTTTTATTTTTTAAATTTGATCAAGAATTCAACCATTGTATTCAATAAAGATACAAATCATTGTAAAAAAATGTTGATGAAATAGGTTTAATTTTCAAAAACCAAAAACCAAATGGTTACAAAATGGGGCTTTAGAGTTCAAAAAACTGCACCAGATACCCTAGACATATGAACTCAACCTTATACCTCATACACAAACATATGAACTCAGACCAAATAACTCTATATCCTAAACACAGACATATGAACTCCACAGATATCTAAAATTCACAGACATATAAACCTCAGATATCATATCTCAACTCAACACTTCAAATAGCTTCTTACTGGTATTTTATATTATTAATTACCATCCTAATAAAAAAACAGATTAATCAGTATGATCTAATCTTATTCTGATTAGTTACCATTTGTTGATGTCAAATAAATTGCTAAAATTAAAAACATTGTCTATCGAATAAAACAAATTAAGAGTTTATTTGAGTTATTGTTATTTTAGTTAAAAACTAGGCAAGTATACTATAATGAGCCAATGCAAATTTTGATTCAATATAACTACAATATCTGGATGAGGAAATCAAATTTTTGACCTCGAGATTGATAGTGCAACTTTTATGTCAGTTGAACTGTGCTCATTTGACACATTGTCTTTGATTCAATACAATTGTCATTAATGAGTTTTTTTTTTTTTTAGATAGATATTTTGTAACATTGCTAACATTCCTATCATGATTGATCTCATTCTTATTGATTTTCATTATGACCCATTGTCGTTGTCATTCTCATTTGGCATAAGTTAACGATGTCTGAATAACTCAAAGATAAACATAAATGATTAATTATAGATTTAGTCACTAAACTTTCATGCTTGTGTTTAATAAACCCTTAAACTTTAAAAATGTCAAATTGATTCAAGAAAATTCTCTCCTGTGTTTAATAGATCCTTAACATATCTAATATTATTTAAAATGAACGATTCTATTAGATATAATATTGAATTTTGTACCAAATAAGCTATTATAATCTCAATCTTATGTTACAAGAGCTTTGTAAATGTTTTTAAATATTGAATAGGTCAAAAGACTAATTAAATATGAAATAAAGTTTAAAGACATTTTCAAAACTTAGAGACACAAACTTGAAACTTAAAAAAATAAAATAAAATAAAATAAAATAAAATAAAATAAAATAAACTTTTAACCCAAAGAAAATTGATGTCAAATGTTTAAATATTAATGTAATTTATCGAAAGTTTAAAGACTCATTACACTTTTCAAAGTTTTCATTGAGGGAAGTACTCCATTACTTGTTTGACCAAATGAGTTTCTTAAACTCAATGTGACCCATGGAGTGGTGGATTCATAATTTTTGTTGCTTAGTTTAAAGGTTTGCAAAATTATTAAAATGAATCCAAAAAAATTAAATTATAAATTTAGTTCATGAACTTTTAACTTTGTATCTTATAAATCATTAAACTTGAAAAATGTCTAATAGGCCTCCAAATTTGAATTTTAAATAATATTATTTAAATAAATATTGATAAAAATTGGGTGGAAGACAAAGTAATATAAAAAATAAGGGGACGTTTGGGCCCCTTATTTATAGTTGGGCGAACGTTTGGGCTCTAATTAAAATAGTTGGAGCCCAAATCTCACTAAGCGCTCAATTATTTTGGTCTATTTCCTTACTCTCCCTTATTTTCCTTACTCCGATTAACACTCGATATTTTCGTGCCTACCAATATGAATTTACTCGATCCTCGGTGGCTCATCACACCTTCCTCGATGGCTCATCACACGTTCCTCGATGTATGACCACTCGATACGGCTGCAATCGACACGTGTATACTCAATCATATCAACGTCACACTTGATGCTCGATTACTTTATACTCGATTATTTTGAATTATCCATGTCATTCGATACATGGTGAATTTCAAATCGATTTCTTGAAATGTGAAGTAATTTTATACTCGATAACATTAACTATATAGATGGTTGATTTACATGTACTATATACTTGATTCATGTTACACAATACTCGATAAATATCGACTATATCGATGGTTGATTTACATGTACTATATACACGGTGTAATGTAGAGACGTTCTGATAAATACTCAATACATAGTCACTCAATACTCGATACTCGTTAAGATATACTATTTACACGATACTCGACAATAAACGAAAAACATTGACTATATAGATGATTGATTACTATACACTCGGTGCATGTTACACGATACTCGACAATACTAAAAAAATTGGTGACTATACAGATGGTATAAATTTACAAATAGTGTCAAACTTCACATGGAGAATCCTAATAAAAATAATATCAGATTTACAAATAATGTCAAAATTCACATAGATAGTATAAAAATTCACATAAAAAATACCAAAATAATGTGAAAATTTACACAGACAAATTGATCTGCTCTAATAAAAAAAAATAATCTGCCCATAACTCGGAAAAAAATTCACTTTCATCACCTACTATTTTAGTTGCTATAATTCAAGATACATAAAACTTTTTGAATATTTCAATTTGGCTATATATTTTTAGCCACCGATAACAATTTCTCCAAAAAAAAATTCTTGCTTATTTGGACTTGAGTCCCATAATTGATAGTAGGGGCATGCGGCCTTCTTTGAGACTTGTCATACTTTTAGTCTTAAAAATTTTAATTTGGAAAAAATGTCATTTGTAGTTCTCCAATAATTTTTCATATAAAGATTAGATCGATAATTAATAATATGTGATTAAGGATTTGTCTGAACCCTAAATCAAATAAAATACTTGATCCAAGCTAATGAGTTGTAATATGTTGGAGTATATATTATAGAATTTAATATTAAATGTAATAGATTTAGCTTATGTTATATTTTAGATACTATTTAGTTTAGTTTAATGTATATGTAAAAGCTCATTGGATTTTAGGTTCTCTTGTATTTAAACTAGCTTTCATTTTACTTGCAAGAGAATAGTTGAGAAACCCTAATCTAATTCTCTAAAGCCAATGTTTATCGAGTATTGTCGAGTATCGTGTAACGAGTATATCTTAACGAGTATTGAATATCAATGACTATGTATCGAGTATTTTTCAGAACGTCTCTACATTACACTGAGTATATAGTACATGTAAATCAATCATCTATATATTCAATGTTATTGAGTATAAAATTACTTCACATTTCAAGATATCGATTTGAAATTCACCATGTATCGAGTGACATGAATAATTCAAAACAATCGAGTATAAAGTGATCGAGCATCGAGTATGACGTGGATATGGTCGAGTATACACGTGTCAATTGCAGTCGTATCGAGTGACCATGAAGCTGGGTATTGAGTGACCTTCAAACGAGTTTTGAATTCAAAATAATCGAGTATAAAGCAATTGAGCATCGAGTATGACGTTGATATGATCGAGTATACACGTGACGATTGCAGTTGTATTGAGTGATCATGAAGTTGGGTATCGAGTGACCTTCAAGCGGGTTATGAATTCAAAATAATCGAGTATAAAGTAATCGAGCATCGAGTATGATGTTGATATGATCGAGTATACACGTGTCAATTGTAGTCGTGTCTAGTGACCATGAAGCTGGGTATCGAGTGACTATGCATCAAGGAACGTGTGACGAGCCCTCAAGGATCGAGTAAATTCGTATTGGCAGGTGCGAGGGTTGATTCTTAGGGGCGAATCGGTAAAATCACATGCTTATAACGTAAGCAGAAGACAACTTTCCATTACTTTCTCTATAGGAGACCATTTTTCATTTGGGCCTTCCAAATGAGGCTATCCATACAAAAAACCCTTCCTTCCATTTGTCCTTAGAAGTACAGAAAATCCTTAGATCAATTATATTGAGAGTTCAAATGAAAGGACACAGTGGAGAGATGAATAGGCACATGATATGTTTTTTGACTGGGATTTACGTAACAATAAGTAGTTCCATGCTTAGTTTGTGGCTTTTACAATGTACTTTTTTAATTTCACATATGCGATTTTGGAAATCAATTTCTAGATTTCTTAATATAATTAGATTTACTACCTTATACATTGTAAATAACACATCACATGATAATTTCTTTCTTTACTACTTAAATTGTACTATGGTGTATATGTAGCATGATGACAAGTTCTTCTAGAGCTCCAAAGAACACTTGGACGAGGGTGGAAGAGTCGAAGCTGGTGGAATATTTGGTGACTTTGGTTGAATCTGGTGAATGGAGATCAGACAACGGGACCTTTCGCTCTGGGTACTTGGAACAGTTACAACGTATGCTGGCTAATAAGATACCTAACTGTAGAATACAAGGGACCCCTACTATAGATTATAGGGTAAGGAGCCTTAAAAGAACGTACCAAGCTATAACAGAAATGCGAGGATCGACATGCAGCAGGTTCGGTTGGAACGAAGAATTCCAATGTATCACTGCGGAAAAAGAGACGTTCAATGGTTGGGTGAAGGTAAAATTTCATAAACATTTTTTTCCATTCATCGTCACCCATTGTATTGACAGTCATACTCTCCATGTAGAGCCATTTTGCAGCAAAAGAGCTCCTGAACAAGTCATTCCCATATTTTGATGACTTAGCCTACATCTTCAACAAGGATCGGGCAACTGGAGAAGGGGTAGAGACACCTGGTGACATGGCCTTAAATGTGCCAGGACGTATGCATGAAGGTGCTCCTATTGGCGATTCACAGAAATATGACCTGTCACATGATGAATTTGATGGAATCTTGACTGCACTTGTTCTAAAGGAGGTAATTCATCAAAGGGTAGTAAGAGAATGTGTTATGGATATCAGTCTAAGTTGGTTGATGTTTTTAAGAATGCAATGGACTTTGCAAATGACCAACTGAAATCCATTGTTGAATAGCCGAAAGAGCAGCGTGCAACAGAGGTTGAGCTACATGCCAAGGTTGTGAATGAACTTAACGATATTCCAGAACTGCAAACTCACAGAAGGTGAAGCTTATGAATATCATATTCTGCAATGTGCATAATACGGAGAGTTTTTTTGTCTGTTCCAATGGATGTGAAATTGGAGTATTGCGAGCTTCTTCTTCTAGACAATGTTTGACCAACTATTTTCATCACCTGCTTTTCCATATTTAATTTGGACATATCTAAATGATGTCTTGTACTTTATAATATCTTTTATGTTTCACTTCGTACTATTTCATGGACAAATGTGATTTGATTTTGTTTTTTGTTTTTTGTTTTTTTTTTTTGCTGTTTGTGAAATTTCTCTATCTCTACATACATTAATGTGTTGGACAATGATTAATATCCTTTGAAAAGAATGGAATTGTATTTGTTGTATGCTCACGCAGTTTGATACGTCAAATAAGGTTAAAATTGGTGGAATGAGGACAATGCAACGTTCAACACATTTTATACAAATTAGTGAAACAAACAATTTTATTTAGGTTCGTGAAAATATGATATTTCATTTAATTTTTTTCCTTTTATATACGGAAAAGTAGAATTAATTTTGATATATATTAAGATAACATGGATTTAATTTCCATATTGTTATATCCGACTATTATAATAATTTGCATCCCAAATATAGATTATTGTAATTCAGATTATAATAACCTGCACAATAAATACAGACTATTATATGACCTATAGAGAGAGGTTGGAGCATTCTACTACTGTGTCAGTTGCCAAGTAGTCATTTTTTTTTAGTCTAAATGACTATGTTCTTTACCAATATGAAAACACATCGAAGCTGAGGAGATGTACTGGACCTATGGTAAATTCTCCCTTGAATCCAAGATTAAAACACCAATTTTAAAAATCATCAATTTTTTTACTTATTAATTATTTACACTTCATTAAAGAAATAGACATTTTTTTTATTAAAAAAAACCAACTTTTTTTATATATAAAAAAAAAAAAAAAAACTATATATGGAGTGAAGAAATCCACTATTGAATAAAGTGTAAATTTTTAAAAGTGTTTAATGAGTTTTCCAATTTCCAATTTTTTGTTTGATACGTGACGAATAGACCATTAACTTGGTCAACATTTGATAGCACGTTAGAGAACGTAGTTGAAAGCTCAAGGTATTATTTACTACAAAATTCAATAATATATCTAATAAAATTATTAATTATTGAAAATGTTAAATATATCTCAATTTTATTGGACAAATTTTTTTTTGAAACTTAAAACTTTTAAAGTTGAGAAAATTGACTAGGGAGTGTTTGGAGTGAGAGTATGATTTACTATGAGTTATTATGAGTTTGGAAGACGGAATTCATCGCTCGATTCCGTTTCAAATGATTTAATCGTATCCACCAAGATGTAATAGTAGTAGCACGAATCGAACACAAGGAACTTTGAATTTCTCACTTAAACAGTTTGCAGCCCAAAGGTATCCAAAGGGAGGTTTTGAAATTGTGTTTCTTGCAAATGAAATTAAATAGCATAAAATAAAGGCATAAATTAAAGTTGATGAAATTTATATAAGAAATCTAGCTTGAGTTATAATAGAATTTTCCTATTCAAGATATTTGATCATGAAATTCTCATTACCAAAATCAAATAATTATTTACATCTAACCAAACTAATTGAAAAAATCAATTAATTCATCCTAATCAATTAATTAGTCCAATTCGAATAGATGAAAAACATGCAATACCCTAATTGCATTAAGACTAAGGGATCGCTAAGTGGAATATTTAATTTTCAAGCACCTAATTAAATGCTCGTTTGATTCAATTCTAGGTTGGTTAGATCAATACTAATGTTAATTGATTCGCAAGCCAACCTAACCTATTGCTTCCTATGGATTGACATATAATTAAGTGTTACGAATCATACATCAATCAAAAGTTGTATCATATAAATCCCCTAGCGAATGACAATATGATAAAATCTCATAAAAATAGAAGTGAATATGACAATTACAATTTTCCGATTCGAAAACTCACAAATACATCAAAATAAGGAAAAGTCCTAAAAATTGAAGCTAGAGAATGATATCTTAGCCCTTAATCGACATGTCGATCAAGGAGGTATGATTCGATACATAAACTGAACAAAAAAGTAGAGAGAAAGTGTCCAAAATTCGACTGGGATCCAAGAGTTGCTAACCTAGGCAACGAATTTTCTTTTTATAAAAATCGTGATGGCATCACGATGCTCTATATGCTTTTCTCGAATAAAAGGCATTCTGCCTTTATGGTGCCGTTGAGCACCGCGACATTGTGAAGGTAGGGGTAAAACTAGTCTCTTTGGCCTTCTCTTTCCTGATTGATGCAATTAAACTTTGTTTTGACTCGTTTTAGCTCAATTTCATTAATAACATTTAGTTCTACCCTTTATGTGTTCGAAATCTACAAAATAATCAAATAAAGACATAAAATGTAAGAACAATCTCGAATTAAGCGGGACAAGATAACACGTTTTTAGTGCTATCAGAGTTTCCAATTCAGTATTTGATGACCCAATTTTATATGTCACATATATTTTATACCCATGTTCATCAACATGGTAATAGTGCACTCAGCCTTCATCATTATTGATACCCTCGTTTTCAACTCCGATCACATCCGACCACCACCTTCGACAGCCAACTTCGGCGACCTCTGCGCGGCGGCCACCTCCACCAACTTTAACAACCATAATTTTAAACTATTAATTCATAAAATTTTATTATCACCCTTTATAATAATTTGACATTAATAGAAAATACTTTTAGTGTATAAAAACCACACAAACTTGTAACTAAAATCACTTTCGAGAAAGACTTTTTGAAAAATATTTTTCTAAATTAATCTAAACAGAAGCTTATATCATGGTAAAAAGATAAGTGTGAACTGGAGTTTGGGAGGCGGAAAGAAATTATTGAACATATCTATCAAATAAAGGATTTGGATAGACGTTTATGTAATTTTTTATTATATAAGTGGACTTGGCCATTTATTAACCCATATCATATATAATTATCTTACATCAGATATAGCTCGATTAGAGAATATGGTCATGTGTTATACATTTTTGTGTCAACTATTTAATATGACTATTAATAGGGTCATTATAATACAATTATATTTTGAAGATATTCCACTTATAATATAAATCCAAATTTGTTTTGTTCCATACATCCAATATAGTTTTGTTAAACTTAACTAGAAATGTCAGATGCACAAATTTGTAGAATGATTCTTAAATTAAAAAAAAAAAAAATTGAAACACATGATCCAAAAGTGAACCCTAAACTCCATTTCCTAAAACTCCCACAATAACATGTGTACTTTGAAAAAAAAATGCAACCATATTTTATTATATATAGAGAGAGAGAGAATTGAACTTAATCCAACACCACGACACAAATTTCTTAATTCAGACAAAACAATTTTGCCCGAAACATAGACATATGAACTCCATATACGTATAAACTTCACGAACATATAACTCTAAATATATGAATTAAACTCCGTATCCCAAATAACTCTTTATTTTAAATTTTAAAATAAATATTTATAATAAATTAAGTTTAGACACTTCTACCATGGGAATCAAAACAGAGCTAAATCTATCATAATCTCAATTTTCTTAAAAAAATATCATCAATCTCATTTATATTATTTATCCCTTATTTCTTTGGCTCCATTATATTTTCTTTAATCATTTTTCAACCTTTAGTCATTATTTTCATTTTTCTTTTTTAGCACAACTTTTACTCTTTCCCACCATTCGTTATTGTTTATAAACTTTTAAGTTGATTTGATGAGAATTTATTACAAAATATATAATTTTCTTGTATCTCATCCTATAATGAATTTTATTTGGTTGTTGTTCGCACGAAATTTCAAGAGAAATTTATTTCGTGGAACTCGAACTTTGTATTTGTATTGATTTTGTGGAAAGTGAGTACAATCTCTAATACACAGTATTTTGATGCTTTCAAAATAAACTATAAACTTTAAGCTAGTTGATCTTTTTGAATCGGCCTTTGGGCTTGTTGATCTTCTTGGAGGATTAGTGTTCGCACGAGGCTTCTGGAGAAACTTGTTTCGTAGAGTTGAACTTGAGTTGGTGTTGATGTTGAGGTTGATTTGATGCGATGTGGTTCGATCTCTAGTACTTGATCCTCTGATTCTCTCTCGGTTGGGTGGATGCGCTTGACTTGAAAAAGGAAAGCACCGAACTTGTAGAAGAAAGCACCGAACTTGTAGAAGTCTTGGAACAGTGTTTGTGTCTTCAAGGGTCTTCTGTCTTCTAGGATTCATTCAAGGGTCTTCTGTCTTCTAGGATTCAGTCTTCAGGATACTTGCATCTTCAAAGGACTTCAGTCTTCAGACGTGGTCACCATAGAGAATTCTCTATAAGCTCTCTGGAGTATAGAATTGCTGACTTCCACAAAGGAGGAGAACTCCTTTATTTATAGAGTTCTATGCTAGAATTCATGGGCTTGGGTTTGGTCGGTCCATGGGCCTGACTAATTGGATTTGGGCCTTATTTGACATCTTGGTCAAATTAAGCCTATTTATGGGCTAAATTGGACTTTTAGCCCAAATAATAATATCAAATTGGACCGAAGTAATTTTATTCAATCCAATGGTTACGAAGGAAACATGTGGAACTTCGTCAATTTATGTCTTTAACTTCAATTTGGGATAAATGTCAACTTCTAATTAGTCTTGAATTCAATTATTTATAATTTCGTCCTTAATTTAGTAAATGACGTGGCAGTTTGCGATCGGTCTAAAATTTCTCATTTAACGGTTGTTATCCATTAATGTCAAATGAACCACCTTTTCATATATATATATATATATATATCAATTAAAATACAAACAATATTATCATACATCATAACAACAAAAGGTTTTTTTTCTTATAACACATAGCGACAAAAGTTAGAAACAATTTACGTAAATTTTTTAAAAAATAAAACTTTAGATTGATATATTTTTAGTTGATGCTGACGTAAATGGTTAAAATATAATTCATCATTAATAAATAATAATAAATATCACCACAATAAATATCATCATTAATAATAATTATTTTATATTAATATCATCATTAATAATTATTATTTTATATTAATAATTGCCATCCTAATAAAAACTAGACTAATGTTTTTTTTAATTTATGTAGTTTTATTCTGATTAGTTATTATTCGTTGATGCCAAATAAATTGCTAAAATTAAAAACATTGCTTTCTAATAAAATAAAGTAAAATTTTGTTGGAGTTATGGTTGGTTTTAGTTAAAAACTAGGTAAGTATATTATAAGAGCCCATGCAAGTTTGATTCAATATAATTATTATACGTGGGAGAGAGAAGTCGAACTTTTGATATTGAGGTTGAAAGTATAAATTTGTTTACAGTTAAGATATACTCATTTTGTCTCTGACTCAATACAACTGTCAATAAACATAAATAAGTTTTTTTAGATCGATTCTTTTTAATGACACTAACATTCCTGTCATGATTGATCTCATTCTTGTTAACTTTCATTATAACTCGTTGTTGGTGTCATTCTCATTTGGCATAAGTTAATGATGTCTGAATAACTCACAAAATAAACATAAATGATAAAATTGTAGATTTAGTCACTAAACACATTCATGCTTGTATCTAATAAGTATCTAAACTTTAAAAATGTCAAATACATTCAATAACATTATGTTTTGTGTTCAATAGATTTTTAACATATATAACATTGTTTAAAATGAATGATTCCATTAGATGTAAAATTAAGGGAGATTTTCAAAAACAGAAAAATAAGTGGAAATATTTACATAAACTAGCAAAATTTTAATCTTTTTTTATAGAGACTGATAGAAGTCTACCAATATCTATAAGTTATAAAAATTGATAGATGTCTATCATTGGTAGACGTCGATAAAAGTCTATAAAAGTCTATCAGTGTTTTTTTTTTTTTTTTTGTTATTTCTATAAATAATTTAACATTTTTTTTATTTGTAAAAATTTCCTTTAAAACTAATTTTGGTATCAAATAAGTACCTATAATTTCAATCTTAAGTCCTAATAGCTTTGTAAATGTGTTTTAAATGTTGAATAGGTCAAAAACATTTATTAAATACGGAATAAAGTTTAAAGGCATATTTTTAAAAACCCATTACAATTTGTTTAAAACTTAGAGACGCAAACTTAAAAGTTAAAAAATTAGTTTCGCAACCATTTAGTTTTAGTTTTTTTTAAAAAAATTAAGCGTATTTCATCCACATTTCATATAATGATTTGCATATTTCTTAAGTACAATGGTTGAATTCTGAGCCAAATTCAAAAAATAAAAACACTTTTTTAAAGTTCTCAAATTTTGGATTGGTTTTTTTAAACCATTTGTGAAAAATAGATAACAAAGGAAAAATTTAAAGATGGAAGTGGCTTAATTTTCAAAAACAAAAACAAAAAAGAAAATAGTTGTTAGACGAGACCTAAACTTACAACTTAAACAAAATTGATGTCAAATGTTCAAACATTAATGTATATCAAAAGTTTAAGGATTTAATAGACACTACTTAAAGTTTTCCTGGATGGAAGTACTCCCTTGCTTGTTTGACCAAAAGAGTTTCTTAAACCCAAGGACCCACGTAGTGGCAGATTCATAATTTTTGTTAAGGGGCTTAGTTTAAAGTTTTGTAAAATATTAAAATAAGTCCAAATATTTAAATTACAAATTTCAATTTTGTGTCTTGTAGATCACGCAACTTTAAAAATGTCTAATAGATCTCCAAATTTTTTTTTTTTTATTTCACATCTAAAATTGAATTTATGTGTAATGAAATTTAAACTTTCAATTATGTGTTTGGTAGATCCATAAATTTTAAAATATATATATAAAACCAAGGACTTATTACTCTATTAAACAAAATTGAAAAAATTTAGAAATTTATTGGACTCAAATTTGAAAGTGTGAGATTTAATAAAAAAAATAAAATAAAAATCTAAGTCTACATTTTTTAAAGTTCATGGATCAAATATATACAAGTTTTAAAAATAAAAAATCTAAACTTATAATTTAATCTTAATTTATATAATTGTGTTTTTTTTTCTTACTTCACCAACATCTTGGCCTATAGAAGGAGGTTGGAGCATTCTACCACCATGTCAATTGCCAAATAATCATTTTAATAATTAAAATGACTCTTCTTTTACTGTTATGAAAACACATTGAAGTTGAGGGACGTAAGGACTTACGATAAATTCGTCCTTGGATCCAAAATTACAAAACATCGATTATTTTACTTATTAGTTTCTTAAACTTCGTTAAAAAAATTAGACTCGTGATTCAACCAACATTGATTTGGTTTAATAGATTAAAAATGAAAAAGACTCTAACTATTTATTTTTCACAATATATGGATGATAGAATCCAACTTCTACTTTGAGATTGATAATAGTTGAGTTCAACTGATTTTGGAGTTTTAGTACAAATGACCCAAGTTGGGTGAGAAAAATGATATTTGCCCATTTTTTGAAAATGAAGTTTTTTTTTATCCTTTGCTAATATTTGGTTGAAATTACTAAAACGAAACCCTTGCGCATACGGAATGACCTCTTACTCTTGTTATCTTGCTATCTTGCTCCATCTCTTTCCTCTCTCACATCACTTTCTACTCTCTTGTTGTCTCGATCTCTCGTCCGCGTGCCCTCTCATCTGCCCTTAGTGGTCTCGTTCTACCTGAAGTTGACTGCGTTAGAGCTATTCGTGTCAGGGAAGTTGTGGTCATGTCGGAGAAAAGGAAGACGCGCTAGAAAGTAGGAGATATGAAGAAGAAAAAATATCAAGAAATGAAGGATAATACTATAACTTCATGTAGTCATGACATCAACGAAAGGACATTTTACAATTATTCTTAAATAGTGATTTTTTTTAAAAAAATTTTTGAGCCTATAAAATGGGTGAGTTGTGTCATTTTCTAAGACCCCCGTTTGTTAACCATTTTGTGTTTGAAAATTAAGTATATAGATACTACTTCCACTTTCAAATTTTTAATTTGTTATTACTTTTCACCGATTGTTTAAAAAACTAAACTAAATCTTGAAAACTAAAAAAAAGTAGTTTTCAAAAAATTATTTTGTTTTTGGAATTTAACTTAAAATTCAATCATTATAACTAAAAAAGATGCAAATTGGTGTAAGAAAGGTGGATGAAATAAACTTAATCTTAAAAAACAAAAACAAACCATAAAATGATTACCAACTGATTTTGGCAAAAGACTCAACCAACTAATCTCCGAGAGATTCACTAATTAATTTCACTCTCTAATTTGATGAAAAACACATCTACCTTGTTTCCACTATGGGTACATATTGTAGCAAAAAACAATGAACTCTGTTTCCATTATTGCTTCGTTCATAATTTCATACACATAAACATTACCCATTCAGCTACGTCAACTCCTCGATATTTACAATATCTCTGCCGGCTTTGGGCACTTTCACGACTAGCGCCTGATTCTGATTGGCCGTAAAATCTCAACTTTCTCAAATCTACCACGTCTCTGATCGGTCCACAATCTCCAGCGGTTCTTCTTCGTCGTCTACCGCTTGATTTCTTCTTCGCAATCTTTATTATTTCCCATTCTGGATCAGCAGCATGGACACGCTTCTATCCCACGTTCTATATAGATTCATATACGCAATACACATGGAAATAGGTCGGTAGCAGTTTCGCTTCCTTCATCGACCTCCTCTCACCCGTTATTCCGCCATTTCCAATCTGACTATGGAGTTGAAACCTGGATTATCGGCTTTGGTCACCGGCGGAGCTTCTGGAATTGGTATTTTTGTTCTGTCTTGCTTTTTATTTTGTTTGATGCGTTTCTGGTGCCGTAACTGGTTATTTATTTGTGTAAACTCTCCTCAAAATGGTGACGATTTCATCGTCAACGACTTCTTGTTTTTAACTGTATTGTTGATGGACTGTCTTAATCATGTAGCTGAGTGAATTAGTTATTTCTGCTTCGAACTAATTTGAAGCGTTTAGTTGCGAGCTTCTGAATTTTGAATTATATCGTTGGATTTGATTATGTATCGGTTTCACGTGTTTCTTCTCCGACAAGCTTTGGTTCAAGATTGAGCAAACCGTCCTCTGTTTATAAGTTATGTTGAATTGCATTTGCATCACGGGGAAATTTTTAAAACTTATCATTGTTCTTAACTTTTAGAGTTTGGTACTCTTGCAATGGTGTTTTAGTGCTTAGGCTGGCCTTGTTTGTATATATTTTATTTGAACTTGTGTACAAGTATTGTATGGAAATAACCAATAGAAAAGGATTTCTTACACAAGCCGTGGATTTTCATTTTATGCTTTGGAAAGACCGTTGAGCCGTTTAAGAATTAGGGAAAGATTAACCAAAAATCAATTCAGTTATCTTAAATGCAGTGATTTTATTACTATGTTCTAATATTTGATATTTGATGGCATGCTCATTATATCTTGTTATTTGGTGGTTATTCCTGTTTAGGTAAAGCGATCTGCCTAGCTCTAGGAGAGAAAGGAGTATTTGTGACTGTCGTTGATGTTTCTGAAGAAAAGGGACAGGAAGTTGTATCCATTATCCAACAAAAGAATGCCAAGCTTCATTCAAAGTCAGAGGTTCCACCTGCAATATTCGTAAGATGTGATGTTACCAACACAAGTAAGTGGAATCTCTCCGATCTTATAAATTTTATTATATTGTTTATTTATTTAAACGATTCTGGTGGGGTTCCCTCCTTATTGCATCCATCTCTTGTAATTGTTAACTTAATAACGTCAATGTTGGTTACCTCCGGAAAAAAAAAAACGTCAATATTGGCTTTGAATTGCTAGTTTCATGTTCTAGTTGTCATTTGTAATAAGCTGTTTTAGTATGTTCACGGGCCCATGGCTATAGTTGTTATTGTTCACATTGGAGTTTAATACTATGAATGGGCTATTCACTTCCATGAAAGTTACGAGGCTCTTGTCATTTCTCCTGATTTTTTTTTTTTTAAAATTTAAAGTTGGATATATTTCTTCATTTGTATGGTTAAGAGATTGTTAATTCAACGCGTAGCTTGTGGTCATTCATACTTGTAGAGGGGTGTAGTGATTTTATTTCAGTTTTATGAAAAGAAATCTAAGAAATAAGACCCCAGTGACAACTTTTCAAACTTACCAAACCAAAGAACCTTTGAAGACAGACAACTTTCAGCTGTGGCATAATAGGATGGACTCCACCGAAATTCTTGCTTATACTTGCTATATCCCCTTTCTTAGCACTTGGGCAACGACAGCCAAAATGTGTCTCTCTCAGTTGGTAAGCCATTTTGTAGTTCATGTTGGAAATAGGAGTTATTTCTATCTTGTCATAGTACGAATAAAAAATTTTGTTTCCAAGATAACAGTGGTAAGCATGGAAAAAGCAGAAAAATTTGAAGCTGAACCAATTTTATGCATTTGTGTGATTTTTTGTTCATCTTGGTGATAACGGGAAATCTTCTGAAATGACTATACCAATAACATACCGAAAGACCTAGCACTAAGGAGGTTACACAAGGAGATTGCGATAACTGAAAAACTATATTTTTTGATGGTATGAAATATTAATATTGCAATGGGAGGGGAAGCCCCTAAACGTTAAGACCCTGTCAAAGACTACAAAAGAGTCCAATTTGCCAAGAGGTCATTATTAATAAGACTCTTAGTTGAAAAGGGGGAATAACATGTACGCCAGTAGAGCTAAAATAAAAAAATAGAATCTATGGATCCATAAAATGTAGGTAGTGTTTTGCTGAAGACGGGGTTGTTCTAATCCCTCCACAATAACAGAAATTTCTGAAAGATTGTGATTTAGAAAGACTACTCCATTTGATCTAAACTTGAGGTATAGATGTGTCCCTATTTTGAGGTATAGATCTTTTTCTCCTTCTCTCTACTTTTTTTTTTTTTTTTTTCCTTTCTTTGCTTAGTTACTAAATTAAAATAAAAACTAATATCCTCCACCAATACATTTATCAGAATATTTATCAAAATTAATTTGATGCCTTTAGATGCATAGGCAGGGCTAGGATGCTATTGGTTGTTGACTCTTTATGAATCATTGTTGCATTACTAATAAATCACAACAATGCACGAATATGCCAAACACAGAGTGTAGATATTTTTTGGGGGGTTTACTCCGTATCCTCTACGAATTCATTTGTTAGAATAAGTTGATGCCTTTATATGTTTACTCAATTTTAACTTGGCTGATGCGCAGATGACGTACAGAAGGCTTTCGGCAAGCACTTAACAACATATGGAGGATTAGATATCTGTATCAATAGTGCTGGAATTGGCAGCAAAATAGTATTTCATAGGGATCAAACTGATGGTGCTCGAACATGGAGACATGTTATTGATGTGAACCTACTTGGTGTCATAGCATGCACTCAACTTGCAGTATGCCTTCTTATTGGACTTGGTTTTCTCCATAATTACACCATGAAGTGTTCTTTTTTGTCAGGGCCAAGTTTGGTTTTGTGATTTGGCTTGCTTAGGGATAGGAAATTCTACTAATTGGATGCCTGGATCATTAATAAATTCACTCTACCCTTCAACTCCATGCCATCTGCACACTTACATTATTTTTTCCATCTTTGGTTGGAACTCTGATAATTTCAGTTAATTTAAACTTGTTTAATTCAAACCGAATCGATCTCGTATTTGGTTTGCTTATAAAACATATAATTTATCAGATTAGTTACTGAGGCCATCCTTAATCATATGAATTGTTTTGGTAATGAAAGAAATTTCATAGAGATTGGTTTTAGTCCTAGAGGATTTGATTTTCCATTAATCTGTTGTAATTTTTTTTAATCCTACATTTACATGTACCCACCATCCTTCCTAAATTAACTAACAACAGTTCAAAATACAGTTGAGTAGGATATTTGGGAGGGAAGAGATGAGGAAAGGAGACCGTTGTTCAACTTCTGACTGTTAACATCCTGTAATATGCATTTACCTGTGTCCTTCCATCGTAACCTTTGTTCATATTAAAGTATCTAGAGAAGGAGTAGCATTGTTAATTAAATACTCTCTATTTATTTGAGGAAAAAAGATCTAATATCTAATCTCTTGTTTCTTTGATGTGGCAACAAAAATTATGGCTAAGTTTTTTTAAAGAGTTTAGAGTTCAATAGGCGTATTCAACAAAATTTTCTGTTCTTCTTCTGGGAAATCCGTCATTGAGAGGAAGAAAAATTCTATGGAACTGTGCATTGTTGGTGCCAAAATAGACATACTGTTGAACTTCTTAGAACTCACTCACTTATAACTAACGTCTTTGCCTCTCTCTGCTGTCTGGACCAGATAAGGACCATGCAATCAATGGAAAGACCAGGTGTAATTGTCAACATAGGCTCTGCTTCAGGTCTTTATCCACTATCTGCAGATCCTGCATATACTGCGTCCAAAGGTGTTTTATCTATCTTTTATTTGCTTTCTATTTTGTCTCATATCTTATGCAATTTGTTTTTTCTAAACTGTTTGTGGTTAGTTATGACTTAATGAATGTCGATAATTACAAAGATGACTTCGAATTTGTGTTTCTATATTTCCAGGTGGTGTTGTTATGTTTACTAGATCACTTTCTCCATACAAACGCAAGGGGATTCGGATCAATGTACTTTGTCCTGAGGTAAGGAGATAAGTTGAAGCATTTTGTCAATGTTATCCAATGTCCAAAAAATACAACCTTAGGGTAAACATCTTCAATCACCAATATAAGGTTTGTTAAAAGGGGCACGCACAAGATGTATGAGATTATGAGTGATATGCTTATTGTGGTTTCTTGATGGTCTCATGCAATTATTTTGTGTTCAGCTTTCTTTTGTTTTATGGTTCAATTACTTTATCTTTATTTCTTCATGTATTACGTGGTATAGTGAACCTACTACATTTTATCTTGCCTGAAAGGATTTTCAGTTGGTAGTCGGATTTCACGTTTAAGACTTCATGAATGAGGAATTATTATCCATTAGGTCTCTGTCTTTGGCTTCCTTTTGTATCATCAAAATTCTTTTGCAATTTCTATCAATTTTGAGGGCCCATGTGTCAATTTTTGGGTATTGTTCTTAGTCTGCATATAACATTTCATTCCGTTTGCACTATTCATTCACCTGTATTCATTGACGAGTACCAAATATTCTATCTGCATGTGTTACCCAAAATTTCTTTGCAGTTCGTCAAAACAGAGCTGGCCACAGCAGGAGTAGGTGAAAGGTTTGCTGAACGATTGGGAGGTTTTATTCCCATGGAGATGGTGATTAAAGGTTCGTTATTCAATGTCAATTCATAGATAATTTTTGTGGTAGAATTCAATTACCCTTCTATGGAAAATTTTCTCCTGCTGATTACAGACTCTTATTGGATGATAGATGCATCCTTCAATGTTTTATTAACTATTATTAGCATTCCGCATACAGTTTTAAACATAGTACCATACTGCATTCAGCAGTTTTTTGTTTCATTTATTTTTAGGAAGGGGTTTTCTTCTTCTTTATTTTGTGATTTTTTTTTTTTTTTTTTTTTTTTGTGGGGGGTGGGAGTTATAGAGTTGTAGTCAGAACGAAAAACGTGGCAGCCACAAGAACAAAAAGAAAAAAGGCAGGTCATAATAAAAGAAGACCACAAAAAACTCTCTTTGGATCTAAGATTTTGGTGATACTTTTAAACTGCGTATATTTATAAAAATGGGCCTTTCTCAAGTACACTTGCACATAAAATCCCATCGTGCATATCTAGTTAAACATGTCAGAAAGATATTGCAAGCTGCAAATCAAAATTTTTCTCCATGCTTTTTCCAAATAAAGTCAGATTCTAATATTCCATGCTTCAATGCTTTTTAGGTACTTTTGAACTAATCACCGATGAGAGAAAAGCTGGTTCATGCCTATGGATTACAAATCGCAGAGGGATGGAGTACTGGCCTACCTCTACAGAAGAAGCAAAATACTTGCTTCCTTCCTCGCATTTGAGAAAAAAATCTTCATCGGCATTTTTTCAGAAAATGGATATTCCCCAAAGTTTTGAAAAAGTGTGCGTAATGCTCTGTGTTCGGAAATTCCACTATTTACTCAATGATTCAATTTTATGAAGGATGAATTTCAATATGGTTGTTTGAAATTTGATATTCAATTGAGTCAAGTGCAACATCATGCATTGTTTCATCTTTGATGTCTATGATTTGGGTGTATATAGATGAATAATAATATCAGATTATGTGCCAATGGCATGTCCTTGTTGCAGCATGTTGGCTTCTATGTTTTTAGTTTATCTAGTCGTTCACCCCTAGTCAGTAATTGCTTACATTTTCATTTAACTATTCTTCTAGAGTTGTTCATACTCTGAGCCACAATTTTCGTGGAGCAACTAGCATTGTGCGCTCACCATTGAGATTGCCCATCAGACCAGATCATGTTCTCGTGAAAATCATATATGCTGGCGTAAATGCAAGCGATGTAAGTTTCAAAGTTTCAAAATCTCAGTAGATCTTATTGTTGTACAGTGTTTACCATTTCTTTCATGTAGAACTTTCACAAACACTTCTATGTTCTTATTTGTTTACCCCCTTTTTTATTGTTTAAACCTTACTGGACTCTTTTAGTTGTCGCTGCACCATTTTCGTTTCATCAGAATGAGGTTCTGTCTGATGTTAGTGCAAAGGCAATAAAACTTCTGAGGATAATTCTCCTAAACCAACGTATTTTTTATTCTAACTCAGACACTGGAAGTTTCTTCAAATCACCAACTTTTATACTCACCAATGAATACTAAGACCAGATCATCTGTGTATATTCAGAATTTACTTTTTGAGTCCTGACATAAACAACATGATTAGTTAACAAGAGCCAAAAGGTAGAAGGTAAAATGTACCCTGTTGTGTCATCTAGTATTTTTTTTTCCTAATTATTTGCACTCTTTCCATTTCAATTCTCACAACTTAAAGGACTATGAAGCCCCACCCCTAGGTTATACTACTGTAATAACATGTACAAAGATCTTGTTTCTCCTCTAACTTGTAGTATAATTTACAGGTAAATTTCAGCTCAGGTCATTATTTCGGTAGTAGCAACAAAGATCTTCAATCTATCCTTCCGTTAGATGCTGGTTTTGAGGTTCTCAGGGTTAACTTTTTAATGTTTGGTTAATAAGACCATTGCTTCTTACGATTGTACTCAATTTCTCTAAATAATAAAAATAATTTTCATGGCAGGGTGTGGGTATAATTGCAGCAGTTGGTGATTCTGTCACTCACCTGAAGGTTGGAACTCCTGCCGCAATGATGACGTTTGGAAGTTATGCAGAGTTTGTCACGGTGAATTTCTCTTAAAAATTTTGGCTCAATCATCGAGTCTTGGGATGATTTGCTCATCTTTATGCCTAATTTGTTTCCAAGTATTTCAATCTCACACTTGGAATTCCGGAGAGTGAATCTTCTCTTTTAGATCCTGGCCTTGGTGATTTTGATTGCATATGTCAATGTGTTTAGATCATCTCTTCGTGGAGTTTTTTCTTGGGTTGTTCCAGTGGAGCCTTGTGGTTTCTTTGTATTGTTGTTCCTGAATCCTTTAGCTCGATGGCTCGTTGGTTTTTTATTTCTTTATATTGTTTTATGCTTGTAATGCTCTTGGTTCTTATTTTGTCTCATTTTTCTTTCCTTTCCCATCGGGAATTTGTTTGTTGAACATTTTCAATGAGAGGTGGAGAGAGTTGCATGTGTCAATGTTTGGAATTTGTACTGAGAACTTTTTGGTTTTACTTAACAGATTCATTCAAAACATATCCTTCCTGTTGCAAGACCCGATCCAGAAGTTGTTGCCATGCTGACTTCAGGACTAACGGCTTCCATTGCTCTAGAAAAGGTTTTTACTGAAAATTGTGGCCAGTTCCTTCTGCTGACTGATTTAATTACATTTTCTACTAAAAAATCATATAAACTTCTGAGTTTTCTACAAAATTCTTTATGTACTGGTCTGATCATCTTATGCTTTACACAGATGCTAGTTCTCTAAGCATACTGATAATTATTTTCACCATTTATCTAGGCAGCGCAAATGGAATCTGGAAAGGTTGTTCTTGTCACTGCTGCTGCTGGAGGCACTGGGCAATTCGCTGTCCAGGTTTAATCATAATTTCCTCTCTCTCTAGGCATATAATGTAATTTTTACATTATCCTTCAAAGGATTGAAATTCTTTTTCTTAGTCCTATGAGAAAATTCCTTCCAACTCTCTTCCATGCTCAGTCTGTTTGTTCCATTTCTCGACATTTATGGTAATTACTAATTTCAATTGTTAGATAAATGTCATTCATTTCACATTATTTTCAAACGTGCAGCTTGCCAAGTTAGCTGGAAATAAGGTTGTTGCAACGTGTGGAGGTAAGGGAAAAGCCACACTTCTAAAAGATTTGGGAGTTGATCGAGTTATAGATTACAGATCTGAAGACATTAAAACTGTATGTTTCCAAAATCATTTCTAAATTTTTCATTATCTTTTTCCTGAGATTGATTGTTTAGCAGGTGCTAAGTTGAAACTGAACAGAAAGCTTTGCTTGTGAGTTAGATCTAGAACAATAATATGGACAATCTATCTGACTACTTGAATTAGGTTCCCCCTCCCCCAAAGAAAATGGAAAAAAAATAAAGCTATATGAAAAATATCTTGCTTGCTCGAGGTTTTTATTAACTGCAAGTTTTGCTGATGACATTCAATTTTGGTAGGAAAATAAGCAAAGGCTCTTTCATAGGTCTTGTAGATCGACGGTGAGATTTAGGAGATTGCTCACTGAGCCCTCCGCCCTTGGCTAAAATCATTTGTACTTGATAGTCTTTCGAACAACCCTAAAATGAGGAGCTTTATGTTATCCTTTTGGCTCGTTGGGTTTATTTGATACCGGTCTTTTTTACTTTCCTTGTTTCTAATGATATTGATTTCTTCATAATCCATATTTTATTAAAAATGAAAAATACTTTTCACAGAACCTATTTGATAGTGGTTCTATTATTATTATTTTTTTAAATATGTGTGGGTGGGTGGGACTAGGAACCACAAAATTAAATGTTTTCTTATTCCCAATATCTAAAAGTCTTTTCATTCTTCTCCAAAATTCGAACTGCATTTTATTATATGCTTACAACTTTATATATTATATTATTTAAGCTGATTACTTTAGGCTGTTTTCCTATCTGACATAGGCGTCACAGTAGTGTAAGCTATTTTGCGAGTGTCAGTGCCCTTCAGTTTGGTTATAAAAGTTATGGTGAAAGGTTCAAAAGATAAATGCTTTCTTTAGTACAAGAAATGTGGAGATTCATTCCAAGAAGTCAGTTTTCCTTTCAATTCTAGAGTTCGGGAGGGGTATATTTATAAACCTTGCTTCTCCAGGTTCTAAAGACGGAGTATCCTAAAGGCATTGATATCATCTATGAGTCAGTTGGAGGTGATATGTTTAGTTTGTGTTTGAATGCATTGGCTATCTATGGACGACTGGTTGTGATCGGAATGATCTCACAGGTTAGTTTTCCGAAATCCCTATGTCCATCCTGTTGCTTTGTACTTGAATGCTTTTGTTACTGTGGAACATTTCAACTGTTGCGATACTGTATTTCATTTTTATCAAGCAATACTGTATTTCATTTTTATCAAGCAATACTGTATTTCATTTTTATCAAGTGTGCGGTTTATATTTTTGCATTTATTTGCTTTATTATACTATTTCCAAGGAAAAAGAAAGGTCTTATTCATCAGAGCTTCATGAAAAATGGATGGTCTTTTGTCTGTTGTCATCAAGATTTGTACTTAAAGCAGTTTAAGTAGTTGTTGAAGGCGATATCATGCTTACAGTTCAAGATTATTGCTGAAAGTGAATTGCCGATATGATATATTCTAGATATCATTTTTCTGCTAGCCTTAGAATTTAGATGCCGTTGTTTTCAGTGAGTTAAAGAATGCAAATCCATCTGCATGCCACTCAATAGGATTAATTAATCGAGTCGAAATATATTTCTTGACAATCTATGCGAAGTTTGAACGAACATCTCTATTTTGCCACGTAGTGAAATTTCGCTTGGTAGATTAAATGTGAGTGTTACTGAAGCTAACACCAGATTCCCAAACTGAACTTAAGACCACTTGAACCAATATTTTACTTTGGATATTACCCTGCAGAATCTACCATAAATAGTTATTGGATCCAGATGAACTTTCAAACGTATAAGTCAATATATTCCTCTTCTTTTTTCTTTTTTTCATTGCTTAGAAATATAATTTGTCAGTTTGTTGTTCGTAGCTCCATAGCTCCACCCCACATGTATTATTCTCAAAATTAGGAAGTATTTTTCTCCTTGTTTTTGAATTTCTTGTTATATTGTTTCACTTTCATCTCAGTATCAAGGAGAGAACGGATGGGAGCCATCAAATTACCCAGGACTTTGCGAGAAAATTCTAAAGAAGAGCCAAACTGTTGTATGTTTCCATCTCATTTCATGATGACTGTTACCCCCCCCCCCCCCCCCCCCACACACACACAAAACACGCGCGCATGCACAAAATAAGATCTATTATGCCCCACTTTCAACTTTTTCTTGGAAAGAAAACTCTCAAGCGGTGTAAAATTTTCCCTTTTTTTTCTTCTTCATGTCGAATCTAGTTGTAGAGTCTCTTTGTATAAGTGGATTGGTTTGAGCGAACACACTTGGGATTTAGGACTTGTTCATTTTTTCTTTTTTTAATATTTTGGCTCTCGTTAATAACCAATTTATTCTTGAAAATTAAGTCTATAAATATTGCTTCCATCTATTGATTTTTATCTTTTGTTGTCTACATTTTATGAGTGTTTTCAAAATCCAAGCCAAATTTTGAAAATTAAAAAAATATGAAAACCATGATTAAGAAGTTTACCTAAAAAATATGGCTAAGAATTCAAATATTTACCTTAAAAATATGAAAACCATAATTAAGTTGTGTGAAGAAGCACAATTTTCAAAAACCAAAGAGTTGTTACCAAACGGAGCTTAAATACTGAATTGACGTATTGTATCTTGCTAATTCATAATTTGTATGCATCCTTAGTACAATAATTGTGGCATCCATCAATTTACTGCATGCTGCTTTCCTCTATGGACAGAAAATGAATAACAACGTCTACACCTACCTATAATGCTACATAAGAATATCTAGCTAATTCAAGGGCTGCTCCATACCTTTTAGCACATGAATGTATCATATTCCGTTGTCATACTATCTCTACCTCCTTGTATCAACTAGTTGTGTAATAATTGTATCACTCATTTTCACTACAAGTTCTTAATAATCTTCAGGCTGGGTTCTTCCTCATACAATATGCTCACCTCTGGCAACAACATTTGGATAGATTATTTCATCTCTTCTCCTCAGGCAAGCTGAAGGTATTTGCTTAAAGTCTGCTTTGTAACTGCAGCTTTATGGTGCCAGTAAGAGAAAGTAGGTAGGAGAAATAAAAATGTACTTCTTTTTAGAGAAGAGTAAAAATACTTGTAGTGAAACAAATGACAATAGATTGGGAAAATGAGATGCTTAAGGGAATGTTATTCTGGACTACATTCTACTGAAACAAGCACAAGATAACAACAACAATGATAATAATAATACACACACAAATATCTCTAGTACTTTCATTATTTCATTTAGTAATGAAGTATTTCATCAAAATTCTTATCATACAACCTTTGTAACTTCTTTCTACCTGGATGATTCAAATCCGCTTTACAGGTTTTGGTGGATCCTAAAAGATTTTTGGGCGTGCAGTCGATTGTAGATGCAGTTGAATATCTGCATTCAGGCAAAAGTGTTGGCAAGGTATGGGCTTTCTCTTTCTTTGGAACAATGTTGAGAATGTATGGACTTCCAAATAGTATTCTTTTTTTGTTAATCTGGATTTTCCTGAAAAACGTTTTGGGTTATAAAAACAGGTTGTTGTATGCATTGACCCAACCTTCATTGAACACAAATCAAAGCTCTGAAACTGAAATGCTTCCACCACCAAAGTTCTAACTTTGGACTGTCCGTACAAGAAGAGAAACCAAAGCCTAACTCTTGCTGTAAAGTTCTAAAAAAACCCAAAACTTATGCAGGGAAATCTCTTTGATGACCAATAAAATCCCCTTTTTTTTCATTGTTGAAAATAAAAAAAG
>NC_052349.1:34686307-34712734 GCF_009727055.1 Benincasa hispida | reverse complement strand
GAAGGTACAAAGTTCATTTATCCTGTGGTGGCTGCTGAGAAATCTCCAAAAGCATGCGTTGTAGGAATTCTGTGACTGTCTGTTTAAAATTATGGTCAGAATCATAGTACTGAGCACCCCTTGTATGTTCCTTTTTATTAATTGTTAGTTTAGTTTAAAGACACCAGTGTGCATTTTTCTTTACCAGTAAAGTTCTCTTAGGAGTCTGTCGATTTCCCTTTCGTATGCTCTTATTTTTAACATGTTCATATGCTCATGAGTTGTTTGACTCATGGGTTAAGAAGCTGTCCATGTGTAACACATAGTATTAAATTTTCATTCACATCTTAGATATTTTTTTATCAATATGTATCATCATTTCATCGTAAAAGAATCCATAAAAAATAAGAATAAACAATAAAATATTGCTAAACTAAATATAATAATAGATTTATACATGTTAGTTTGTTTTAGTGACGGATCCAGAAATTTTGTTGATAGGACCTTTATAATCGAAGGGTTGTTAAGGAAGGAAAATTTGAAATAAATAAATAAAGGTAAGGAGTAGGGTTTGAATCTAGGTTTGAAGGGGTTGGAAGTCATATTTACCATTGGGCTAGCTACTGTGTCTGTAATGTATTATGCAGTTATATACATATAAAGAGCATAAAGTTGAGGGTGATTTCCCCTCTCTCCTTAGGTCAATACTAAATCCGTCGGTGGCTTGTTTAAAAATGGGCATAAAGTTGAGGAGGGCTTCTCCCTCCCTAGAGATCTATATTAAATTCGTCGGTGACTTGCTTAAAAATCATAAAATGTTTATTTACTAATTTAAATGTATTTTATACTTTATTTTTATTTTTATAAGTTTATAGAAATATTCATCAACATTGATATTTTATTGATATTTCTATCGATATTTTCATAAAATTAAGATTTTGACATTTCACGTTAACATTTTATTGGTTGTATGTGAGGTTATTTATATTGATTATTTGCATCTTCGTCTCATGAGGTACATAAATGTATTTATGAACTCATATTCATAAAACTACTCTTACAAATTATATTATCTATCAATCAAGTAAAAGTCAATTCGTATTTGATGTCAAAAAATAGATGAGTAGTAAATTTATAGAATGAGAAATTGAACTTTAACTTGTAAGACAAAGAGTTGTAGTTTGTAAGTCGATGTGGTGTCAAGTCACACACTCTAACATTCGAGTTTTATTGAGTTTGTGAATGACTTGGATATTAAAAAACACAATATTGTGTTTTGACGTACCTTTTGACTTACTATATTTTGTTGCTTACAAAGGAGTCTCCTTTCGTAATAGAATTAAAGATTCATTTGTGTAGTCTAAGAAT
Organism: Benincasa hispida; assembly: GCF_009727055.1. Taxonomy (NCBI): domain Eukaryota; kingdom Viridiplantae; phylum Streptophyta; class Magnoliopsida; order Cucurbitales; family Cucurbitaceae; genus Benincasa; species Benincasa hispida. The sequence continues at coordinate 34,711,387 of NC_052349.1, read as the reverse complement.
CAGTTGGAATTCTTGAATGGTACCAATTGAAAGAAACTGTCACATAAAGAACGTGCGAGAATCTTGCGGGCTCTTGAAAAGATTCATGGTTGACCCTATGTTAATCAGCGAGGTAGGCTTCTTAGAGCCTTGCTTGACCCGACATGGGGTTGGCCTTATAGGTCTCAACGACCCTCTTGCGGGTCTATCTAGAGCTCAACACGGAGGGTTGTTTATTTTTTGGAATGTAGATAATTAAAATTTTAAATGTCCGAAATTATATGTATTAGAATTTATAGATGTTTGGCATCTTTAGATTATCTGTTTTGTAGGAATATTTTTGCAGATATCTAGGAATATTTTGATATATGTGTTTCTTTCATAAGTTTTCTACTTGAAAATGTCTTCAATTTACATAAAATTTCAAGAATGCCCTCATGACTATTTATTAATTTTATAATTAATTTGATATGATTGGAATTTATATAAACATATTTGTTGTTATCAACTTGAATTTCTTTTAAAATTAATACAATTTATAGTATTTTTATATGTTATTTTTCTCAACAAAATAATGTATCATAATTTAAGATTTTTTTTTTATAAAATAAATATAAATTAAAATATATTGCTAAAAAATAATAAAAATTACAATATAACTAAAAATATATGATATATAATGTTGAAAATATTTATTTTAATTATATAATGTAAATGAAAATTAATGTGTGTACGTGTGTGCGTGTAAAATAGTATAAAATAAAATATAACAAAAGGACAAAAATGAAAAATGAGGATGCCTTTAACTCAGGAATTTAGAAAACCCATGTTTCAGTTGGACATCCAAAACAGTTCAGATGCAACTGCCTAGGCATCCTAGGACACCCGATAATCTTTTTATAATACCATAAAATAAACACAATAATTTAAATGTCAACTCTATGGGAATCTAACATGCCCGCGAAATAAACGGACTCCTAAGGGGTTTGGCCCTCCCTTACATATGCCACCTGTCTCATCTTTAGGCTTTCGGTTTATGTCTATGCCTCAGGCCTCATGCTTTGGTCTAAGGCTCGACCTTTAGGCTACCGTCTTAAAACTCGACTCATTGGTCTCTGGCCAGATCTACAAGTTGGATTAAGCCACTTGCCTCTCTATTGTGTTTAACTCATAATTTCACTCATAATTGTTTCACGATTAAGAAAGAAAAAAAAATGAATTTACCAACACAACATGTTAGAATTCAGAAAAAAAAAATAAAAAAGAAAAATGAAAGAAGATAAGGGCATATTTTTCTATGTTTACAATTCAAACACAGTTGTAAATTTGAACTTTCTAATTTGAATATTCATAAATTCAAGTTTATTTAAATCGTAGACTAAATACTTCTACAACCACATGTAGAGGTGAAGATTCGAATATCTAACATTTTTTTAATAGATGATATATGTCTTAATTAATTGAACTATGTTTAAATTAATTGGTTGACCTAATTGTTTTCCCTTTTAAGTAAATAGACGTCCTTTCTACTTGTGTTTTACCTTCTACCTTTTCTTACCATTTCTTACCATTGTTTAATATATTATACTATATCATTATAACTTTGAAAATTGTTATATATGTAATATTGCAGTCTTTATGCTATAAGTAGAATTAATCTTACATAAGTAAAACATAATAAGTCAAGGCGGCCTAATAATTAAATATTATTTTTATTGTTAGCTAACAAAGCAGCCCCTATAGCTCAGTGGTAGAGCGTCAGTCTTGTAAACTGAAGGTCTGTAGTTCGATCCTGCATGGGGGCAAAATTAAAATTATACTATTTTTTGTTCTTTTATTTTTTTCCACCATTCTTCAGGTAAGATCTGATTCTTTTTGCAGCCAAAGAGAGAATGAAAGAGAAAACAACACAAAGAAATGTACTTGAATATACAAATAGAATAGGGTAGATAATAAACTTCAAATTCACTTTTTACGATTACATTCCCAAAATTTTACATCTTTCACTCTCCTCCCATTGCCAAAACTAAACTACTATGGTTGCTATAACAACTAGCCCTCTCAACCCATCAGTGAAATTCCTTGCATTGCTATGGTTGCGAAAAGAAATGGCAGAATGTTCTCAAAACTCTCTTTTAACCAACTAATACACTGCAGCTTCCAACAAAACCAAACCAACTCTACACACCCAGGAATTTTTTTGTATTTTGTACATCATCCCTCCCATCACCAAGGGGCACTGGCTACTTCCTTGAACAATTTATCCATATGTTCAATATCAGCGTCTAAAGAGCGAATTTCAGCTTCAAGTTGCCTCATGGTTGCTCTTCTTTCAATGATTTTCGCCAAGAGACTGTGTATTTCCTCTTCTATAGAGTTCCGCTTCAGCTCTGCTTCTCTTTTCTTCTCTGGTTTTAGAGAGAGAGACAATAGTTGGTCGATTCGAACTCGCAGGAAGCCTACGTTCATTCCTAAGCCTTCGAAAGCTGTTAGAGTTTTATCCCAAGTCACAAGGTGTTCTTGTGAAGTGGTAATCTTGCATGCTCTAATGGCATCAGCAATGTTGATGGTCTCTGATATGATTCCTGAAACAAGTTTGTAATTTAGACCTTCAAGAATATGGTCATGAAGAAATGACTTCTGGCTGCAGCATAGCTCATAGTATTTGGTTCTAATGTAACTGGAGAACTCAGAGTCAATAATCAATCCATTTACAGAAATGCTGAAATCGTTCAAATTGTTCACTTTGTCGAAATTCAGTATAGAGTCTGATAAACGAATTCCATTCATAAAGTAAGAACCAAAACTCTCTCTCTCATTTTCAGACTCTTCTAGCACAGGCATCATCTCAGAATCTAAAAGCACGTGGCTATTTGTTTGCTCATGTTCTTCATGGGTATCCATTGCAGGGGAGATGGGATTGTAGTCTTCTTCCGCTTCCTCTTTCACGGGAGCAATGTTAGTCTCTTTGCTATTTACATCCTCAAGGATGATATGTTCCTCCTTAATATGAGGGATGTTTTCTTTGCTATCTACATGTTAAAAGAACAATAGCATGGTGACTTCACCTATGTTCCCATATTGTCACAAATATAGAAATGGAAAATAGCCAAAAAGACTGTGTGAACTACAAAACTTACATATAGGTGTTTGTTTGTTGGAGGCCTCATATTTAAGGCCTAGAGCACCATCAACCTCAGCTGCAGCATTGGATCTCACAATGTAAACCTAAAAACAGCAGAGACAGATGACCATGACAGATTTAAAGTGCTTGAATCCCAAAAGCCGAGTAAATAGAGCCTACAACTGAAAGACTGATCCTAAATTCTCCTCGAATCGACCTAGTTTATTATGTTACCAAGATCTACATCAAAGTTCAATATCTCTGCAGCTAATTATTTCAAACAACGACAAATACTTAGGGCTGAAGAACAATTGGATGGACCAAGGCAATTAGAAGTTTCTCTAACGTTCAACTTTTACTCATACTAAGTGCCAAGTTATGGAAGGCCTGAAACAATTGCCAAGAAAAATCAACTAAAGTCAGAGGAACAGTTACCATAAATCTGTTAGGCATTACTAAATGGAAAACTATGACATCTCCTTGCAGTAATTTGTGAGCTATTGAGAAACCTCGCCATCCAGCACTCAACCCCGTTTTTTCGGATAAATATTTTGTTTCATATAATTTACCACTTTCATCTTCTAAGACCATTGCAGTATCCTGCTTCGGCAAATGGAGGTCACAGAATCCTTTTGGAAGACCCTGCCACGACCCAAAAAGTTCTGTCAAAGGATTCACCTCAGCAATGCACATTTCAGATCCAAGAGAATTGCAGGTAGGTTTACCAGCCAAAATCCTCCTGTGACATGTGATGGGAGCATAACCTTAATAAGACTGGGATAACTAGAAGATAATTTTTCTTGAACCTCCTTTGCTCGTGCCATAACAACAGATTGAGCTTCGAGATCATGGTATAAGCTATCAACAGTTGTTCTCTTGGGTTTTACACTGCAAGTTAAAAGACATAAAATAAAGTATTGAAGAATAATCGAGTTTTTCTGGAGAACAATGAAGCATATCATTGCAATGTCAATGTGATCCATTACCTTCGAGTCAGTGAAAAACTGTGAACTGCTTCCTGATAAAGAATTTTGCATATATTAGTCAGATTCAGTATAAATTCACATGAAAAGGAGACATTCATACATAAAATGTAAGATTTTTCCAGGTGGAGGGCATTACAGGATGCAAAAATGAAATGAATTTCAGAAAATTACAGCAATACAGAAGGAATGGATGCCGTGAGGAGACTGTAAACTAGCCCCCACACATGAGTGGCTGTCACTTCAAAGAAGCACTCTAACAAACTCCTCATCGTCCATAAGCAGTCCAAATATATATGATATGCATCCTAGCCATAGAATAAGTAACGTGAAGAATCACATCGCACATGACAAGCAGACCAGTGCAAGTCAATCAAAATTTACTTCAGACTTGATATCGGAGGGAAGATGCTAAATCCTATAATGAAAGGACAAGAAAAAAGAGAGACCAACATGCATTACAAATCAAAGTCTAGTAACTAATTTTGCAACCTTGATGAAATAAGCATAAAACTTCAATCCAGGTCAAATTGAATCAGGTATGTGTGTAATCAATAATCATTAAAAAGAAATAAAACAAAATTCAGCATATATTCCAAAACTTTAACTAGAATTCTGCCTTGACACCCTGCGCTCCAGGAGCTCAAATTCTCGACTCAAGTGCAGCAGCTTCTTGTGCCATTGACTTGTGTTGGTGAAAATTTTTATTTAAATGAAAATTATATATTTTCATGGGTTTTTGTGAAAATAAGAATCCCACATTGCTTAATTTAACAAGGGGAAATCCTTTATATATGCTCACCTCTAATCCAACCATCTATGTTTTGCACACCATCGTTGTTGGACGAAATTATCTTTTATTACAAAAATATTTTTTGTTATATATATATATATATATTTTTTAAAAATTCATCTTCTGTTTTTTTGACACCTTCTTCACCAGTTCTTTCGCTTCCATCAGCCGCATGCGTCCTCCATTTCTACGCAGTGCGCAATATTCCGTTGGACTCTCTGCCTATAAATTAAGTGAGCGAAGAGTGAACAAGATGATTCCTTCTCTTCTCTGCTCACAGACGAAAAAAAACCTTTCTTCTTCCACTTCCTTTTCTTCACCAGTTTTCCGAGCAACAGAGCATGTACCATTTGCCGATCAGTTCTGGTGCAGTTTCGTGACTGACTTTTCTGGGTTGTTTTATCCTGGGGATGGCATGACGTTATTCCGAACTATTTGCACAAAGGACAAAGCCGCGAAATGTCTTTAGTGAGATCTTCGACTCAACCTTTCACAATTTGTTAGTTTTGCAGGTTCTACTTCTGATGACTGCCGTTTCTTTGTTGGGCAATTGGCATTAACAAAACCAATTTGTCTGTGAATCAGAGTTGTCATCTCCGAACTCTGTCCTACATTTTATGGGGCTTCAAAATGACAAAACATCTACAAAGGGTTCTTCAGAGACAAATTTTAAAAGCTCAAATTCCTCTTAAAAAAATGAGTCATTCTTCGTAGATGATATAATATTAAATTACCCATACGCCTAAGTTTTTGAGTCGGTGATTTAAGACTTTATAATGCCATAAAAAAGCAGAAAAGTCCATTTCAGTGTAAATTCACATGAAAAGGAGTGAAACTGTCAACTGGGTATCCATCAAATTCTGGAAGAATTTCAGATCAGATCTCAATCGACCCAAAAGACAACAGAAGAGAAAAAAACAGAGTGAAACTGTCCACTCACTTGATCATAACTAGTACTCGGTTGTGTACTCGAGACCCAAGTTTTTCTCCTAAGCAGCTTCTCCTTCTTCCTTGGCCTCCACTGGTTCATCTAAGGAGGAAAGAGAGAGAAATTGAAAGCAACTTAGATCGGCCAAAAGCTGAAATGCAAAAGCAGAAAGATGAGAAACCAGAGAAAAAAGACACCACAGCAGAAGAATGAGCAGGAATTTCTCTGTGCTTGTGAACAATGGCCATGGCTGGTGATGAAATGGAATGATGGGGGTGCTTGATTTCAGCTGATTCTGTTACCCACTTGTATCAACCATTTTCAGACAACGAACAGCAAGATCACTATTCGAATCAAACGGTTGAAAATGGAGAGATCAGATGTGGGATTTGAATTTGGGAGACATCTGAACCGTCCGTAGTTGCAAGAGAAGGAATGAGCAGAGACAGTGAGACGTACGGACACGACGCTCTTTGTATGGAATTCCCCACTTTCGTACTATTTTTCAATTATTTCCTTTTTCCATATCGACTCATTTTAGTAATAAATTAATAGTGCACTAAAAAAAGGCAAAAGATTAAGCCTTTGGTTAAAGTCCAAGTATTCCTATAATAGTCATAGATCTTAGTTTATTGGATTTAAGTTATTTCTGAAACGAAATAAGCAATTAATATATTCAAAATACAACTTTATTGAATAAGACTCAATAACATCTTTATTGATAACAGAATAAGTTTATTATTTACAAACCACCAGTTTTAGGACATAAAACCCAACAAACTCCCACTTGAACTAGAACTCTAGTGCGTTTACAAATATATACAATGTTGAGTATGAGAGAATAAATACAAAAAAACTAGGGCATCAGATACCCAGTAATTCTCCCATTTGCCCTAGATTTATCTATCTCGTAGTCCTAATCCCATTAGGTGACTCTCGAACACTTTAGTCGGGAGGGACTTCGTAAAAGGATCAACTAAATTGTCTTCTGAGGCTATCTGCATGACGATCACGTCTCCTCGGTGTACGATCTCCCTGATGATATGGTACTTGCGCTCGATGTGTTTTCTGTGCTTACGACTTCTAAGTTATTTGGAATTTGCAATTGTTCCATTATTATCACAATAAAGGATGATCGGCAGGTGCATATTTGGAACCATTTCCAAATCAGTCAAGAACTTTCTAAGTCATACTACCTCCTCGATTGCCTAGCATGCAGCTACATACTCCACTTCCGTTGTGGAGTCAACAATACAAATTTGCTTAATACTTCTCCATAATATAGCTCCTCCATTCAAAGTGAATATTGATCTCGAAGTTAAGTTCCTAAAATCTACATCGGTTTGAAAAATAAAATCAATGTATCTTGTAAGGATCAGATCCTTAGCATCATACACGAGCATATAGTCTCTTATTCTCCGAAGATACTTGAGGATGTTCTTAACTACAGTCCAATGATCATATCCAAGATTGGACTGATATCTGTTGACTATTCCAAATGCATAACATATGTCGGGGCGTGTACACATCATGGCATACATCAAACTTCCAACTGCTGATGCATAGGGAATTCATTTCATATCTTTAACCTCTTGAGGTGTTATAGGATATTGTTCCTAATGAATTTCATGCCTGAAAGGTAACATACCTTTCTTGGAATTTTGTATTTTATACCTAGATAACATCTTGTCTATATAAGATGTATGAGATAATGTTAGCGTTTTGTTCTTGCAGTTCTGAACTATTTGGATCCCAAGAATATACTGTGCATCTCCCAGATCCTTCATTTGGAATTATGATGCTAGCCATCTCTTAATGTCAGCTAAGAATTCTACTTCATTTCCAATGAGTAGAATATCATCAATATATAAAATCAGGAAAGCTACAATCTTGTTGACAATTTTCTTGTAGACACAAGGTTCATCAACATTCTGTACAAAATCAGATTTGATCACAATGTCAAATCTCATATTCCAGGATTTGGATGCTTGTTTCAACCCATAAATGGATCTATTAAGCTTGCAAACCTTTTTCTTTTGACCATGTTCTATAACCCCTCTAGTTGAGACATATAGATACTCTATTCAAGATAGTCATTCAAAAAAGTTATCTTGATGTCCATTTGCCAGATTTCATAACCATAAAAAGCAGCAATAGATAAGAGTATTCTAATAGACTTAATCATGACAATTGGATAGAATGTTTCTTCATATTCCATCATATCTCTTTAGGTAAACCCTTTTGCCTTGAGTCTAGCTTTATAGGTTTGTACCTTACTAGCTTGATCTCGTTTTCTCTTGTAGATCCATTTGCAACCAGTAGGTTTTACTCCTTCTGGTTGGTCTACAAGTTCTCAGATTGAATTGAAGTACATTGACTCGATTTCGAGGTCCATGGCTTTTATCCATTAGTCTCTATCCACATCTTTCATTGCCTGTTTAAAAGTCAATGGATCCTCTAAGCCATCATTAGGTATGTCAGCTTGAGTTTCTATTAAACCCATGTGACGCTCAGGTTGTTGAACAACCTTCCCACTACGTCAAGGCATTCTCAACTTTTGAGAAGGATGTGAAACACCAATGTCATCAACAACTTTCATTGATCTACTTGTAGCTTCTGTGGTTAATTCATTTAATACTAGCTTACTGCAAGGTTGATGATTCTTTATGTGGTCCTCCTCTAAGAAGGTTGTTGTCACACCCCGTACCAGATTACCCTCCTAACCTGGATGGAATGGTGACTGCAGCAGTTACCAACCCTTTTGCTGGCACTTACTGCCTATCTTACCTGTTAAATCTTGCTCAAACCCTGAATACATATATAATAACTCAAAACTTAACACATTTACATTTACAGGGTTTCGCAGAATTGTTTACATAGATAATACAACCTAGTGAGCCCCATCAAGAATACTAGTCACTAGACAGACACATGTGTACTAACTAATACAGGTCTTCAATTACGCTTCCTTCAATCTATGTTTTAAGTGGCAGTGTAGTAGTAGAATAATCTTTTGGGAACTGACCGCTACCTGAAAGAAAACATTTGAAAACGTGAGCTAGAAGCCCAGTGAGTGACTTGATAAAACTTAAATCTCATGCTTAAACTGAAAGCTTGAAAACATAATACTGGGACTTAAAATATACCAAGCAAACGTGTACATAAAATCATTTAAACCAATGTATCTGAAACCTGAATCTTAGCTGAGAATGAACATTCATTGCTACCCAACGTCAAGCCAAGGCCAGATGAGACCTCTACTTGTCCTATTCATATTAAACTATGGCTAGAAGAGATCCCTACGTCGATCTCTTTAAATATATTGATGGCATCTTAAGCAACATCCTTAAAACATAAACGCTGATAACAACTCTTAAACATCAATAATCATCATTATTCCCTAGTTGAGAACGAGCATACGATGCTCTAGCTCCCAACATCTATTATCGGTCAAGAGACACATACCTCGGCCTCTCACTCAGACCTACTTACATACACATGGAGTTTACTATGTACTGTCAACACCTTAGGTACATTTATTCAAATATCTTCCCCACCTTCAGTATCCCTATTCATTATATTTAGAAATACCAACGCATGTACTTTGGCAACTGGAGGTATTTAAAACATAGTACGTCAAGCTTCATTCAATCTTAGCTTTAACTCTAATGCATGTTTCATACTTTGTGAAATAAGTTGGCTTAAAACATATTGAATTAGCATGTAAAACCACTAGCATGCGTTAGACATGGAAAAACATACTTGGAAAACTCATACATTAGTAAACATCATGCGTTGATAAACATTCATAAGCATTAGAAATTTCAAACTATTCTTCTAGCCTAGAAGAATATACGACTGCCTTTATCCTTAGTCGAGAGTGAACTACTAGTTCTAACCTTCAATGTCAACCTTAGTCGGGGAGAACCCTTTTTACTCAGTCCCTCGACGTTGTATTACCAATGTGCACGTGGTTATAACTGAGTACCGTTGTACCTTATGTACCTGACTAAGATACCTTCTCATTGTCCTTCAGTATCCTTAGGTACTTCTGCTCAGATACCTTCTCAAACATCCTTCAGTATCGAGCTGCTAAGATTCCTTCTCAAATGTCCTTCGGTATCAAGTTGGTCTGGTACCTTCTCGAATGTCCTTCGGTACCAAGTTGGTCAGATACCTTCTCAAATGTCCTTTGGCATCTGGTTGGGTGGATACCTTCTCAAATATCTTTCGGTATCGCGTTTTAAGTAAAACTAGTCATAAACATTTAGTTGAACACTAAGGCTTAGTGCTCAAATCATCATACTAGTTCATTCATCATACTAGTTCATCATAAAAATGGAGTTATTTAAACATGCTGAAAGTATTTGGACAAAATAACATATTTAAATCATATCAATTCCATGGAAAACATGCTTTACTTAGCATGAGAATAAGTTTCACAAACACGTTGCTTGGCACTTCATTTAAACACTTAGCATGAGAAATAACTTCAAGAAAATCATGGTTTCTAAATCGTTAAAACATCAATTCATCACATAGTCACTCACAACTTGTTGGCCTCTTAACGGGTTATACGCCTCTCCTAGCTCTTCTTGGCCTGAAAGAACATAATTCCCAGTTAAACAACTTAGAATTCTTAGCAAAATACCTCAAATAGTTCATTTACTAATGGAAATTTCGTCATCGGAGACAGCTTTACTAGCGAGATTCTCCTCATGAGCGAGATCAAGTTTTTCCTAGCGATACTCCATTACCAGCGATACCAGCGAGGTTCAGCCCAATTTCTAGTGAGATTCCCTTCTAAAGCGAGATCCTCAGCACAAAATTAGCGAGATTGCCTTCATAAGCGAGATCCTCCTTCTCCATATGAGCTGTTTGCTTGTTCTTCCCAAGCAGTTGTCTACTTATGCATAGATCCTCTGTTACAACTTCAAAAATTCATAACTCAAAATCCAGCCCTCTTTTGAAGAAACTTCCTTCTACAAACATGTTTAGAATTGAGTTTGCAACATTACCTTAAAATTTCAACTCAAAATTCCCCGTTGTTTAATCTGGAGATTCAAAACTTCATCATTGGCCCCAATTCAAGCAGCTGCCTGCTTGTTTAATAATTTCTAGTTCAAACTTCCAAAATTAAATAACTTAATTTCCAGGCCTCATCTTAAAAATTTTCATTTTACAAAGTTGTTTATAACTGAGTTAACAATATTACCTCGAATTTTTAGCTCAAAACGCTTCGTAATTCGTCCTAGAGCTTCAATTCTTCACTGATGGCCTAGATTCACCCGAGAAACGAATCCTTCGTCTTCATTTTGCCTCTCCGGCCTTATTCCGGCAAGTTTTCCTTCCAGCAGCCCAGCTACAGAAAATAGACTCATAGAGCTTTCGAATGCCACTGGAATTACACAAATAGCCTAAGTAATTTGTCCAACCCGACCCAATGAATTCAACCTTCTTGCTTATATTTTCGCCCAAAATCCAGCATGAACTCTCCTTGTGCCATTTGGCCCACTATTGGTAATGAAGGGCTAAGATTTACCAAATTTCCTTTTTCTAACTTCATCACAATATTACTTCAACACTACACCTGATTAAATGGCATGGTCTCATTCATATGCTTATTATGCATTCCATCATCAAGCATGACCTTCCTTAGCCTAGCTAAGTTTTGTCCTACTTTTACACTTAGCTACCCAAGAGCCTATTTCTTCTTGCTTTCATCTCCTATCTTTCCTAAGACAAGGCTTCATTAGCTCATTAGGAAACATCTCATTACTTACTCTTACTTAACGTAATTAGGATTCGGGTTTTACAGTTGCATTTGTCGATAAAAATACTATCTGGCGGAGGATCATAGAAAAAAAAAAAACTTTTGTCTTTTTAGGGTAGCTTTTTAACGGTGTTCCAGTTTCTTCGAGTTCTACACCAATACATGTGTTGGACATCCCAAAATCCTGAAGTGACGTAAATTACCTTTACGTCCTCTTCATAACTCGTAAGGTATTTCTGAAACACTTTTTTATGGAACCATGTTTAAAATATATACAATAGTCTCTACTGCATATTCTTAAAAAGAATTTGGCAACTGAGCATAACTCATCATCGAACGAACCATGTCCAACAGGGTTCTATTTCACCTTTCCGCTACACCATTTTGTTGAGATGTACCGGGTGCTATGAGTTGGGACTGAATTCCGTGTTCTATCAAATAGTTCTGGAATTTTAAGTCTATATACTCACCACCTCGATCTATCGAAGTGTTATATTCTTTTTACCTAATTGGTTCTCAACTTTGCCTTATATTTCTTGAACTTTTCAAGGGTGTTGGATTATGATGTATTAGGTAAATATAGCCATATCTAGAATAATCATCCAACCATTATTTAAGATGGTGTCAAGAAACACAATAAAGAAGGAGATTTTGAAAATTTATGAGACTGAAAAGTTGAAAACCATGACATTGTTGAATGAGAACAAAGGAAAAATTACCCTTACAACGAACATGTGGACTTCCAACCACCAAACAAAAGGTTGTATGGCTATCACTGCGCATTTTGTTGATGATAGTTGGGTTTTGCAAAACAAAATAATCAGGTTTATATATGTCCCTTCTCCACACACTTTTGAGATGCTTCATGAAGAAATAATGGAATGTCTGTTAGATTGGAATATTGATCGAAAATTGTCATCTGTAACTGTAGATAATTGTAGTACAAATGACTCCATGGCTAATATGCTTGTTGATAGTTTGTGTGGAAACTTAATATTGGATGGGAGTTTATTTCTTATGCGATGTTGTGCTCATATTCTGAACTTGATTGTGAAAGATGGGTTGGCAGTGATAGGAGATGAGATCGAAAGAGTACGTAGTAGTGTGTCTTTTTGGGTGCATACACAAAAAAAGAAGGAGAAATTTTGAGGAAACTGCTCGACAGTTGAATGTTTATGATGGTCAGATGTTGAGTCTTGATTGTTGTACTAGGTGGAATTCTACATATTTTATGTTAGCCATTGCATTAAAGTACAAGGTTGTTTTTTATCGATTAAAACAACGATAACCAAAGTACAAGTGTTTGTCGTTGGATTAAGATTGGGCATTAGCAAAAGAGATATGTGAGAAACTGAAAATATTTCATCACATGACTGAAATATTTTCTAGATCCAAATATCCTACTGCTAATCTTTTTTTCCCAAAAAATTGTATATTAAAATTGGCTATTTCTGAGTGGACTACATTCAAGAGATAAGAGACATGACTTCAAATATGATGTCAAAGTTTGATAAGTATTGGAAGAAAATTCATGGGGTAATGGCCATAGCTGCAGTTTTAGATCCACGTTACAAATTGAAGTTGATTGAGATTTACTTCCCTGGAATTTATGGAGATGTTTTTTTCTTGAAGTGGAAAGGATTAAAAAAATTTGTTCAGATTTGTAAACAGAATATCAGCTGAAGCATGAAGGTGAAGGTGATGATTATCACGCTAGAAATTTAGATGGAACCTCATAGAATATAGAATTTGATGATTTTAATGATTATGTCTTGTTTGTATCGAATTCTAATAATATGAATCAGAAGCAACAGTTTGATGCATATTTGGATGAACATGTCTTACCTCGAACATCCGATTTTGACATTTTGAGTTGATGGAAATTGAATGGTGTTAAGTATCCAATTTTACAAGAAATTACAAGAGACATATTAGCCATCCCGTTATCTAGTATTGCATCAGAGTCTGCTTTTAGTATCTATGGTAGGATTGTAAGCCCACATCGTAACAAACTTCATCCGAAGACGATAGAGGCTTTGATGTGCGCTCAAAATTGGATTACAACTGAAGTTTTGACAGGTTAGTTTGTTTTTTTTGTTTTATCTCTTTTTAGCATTTAATATATTATTAAATATTTTCTTTTATTACAAATATTTGACAATATAAGGTATTAGCACGGGAAAAGAAATAGTTAAACATTTAGCAACTGTTTAAGTAGATGCAGACGATTCTGATGAAGATGACGCAGTGACTAAGGTATGCTCAAGAATTAACATTATTTTGTGGTCTAGCTTTTTTTTTTTTTTGGTGACATTATTTGTTTGTTACATTTTAAATGTAGGAATGAATAATACTCACAACTAAAGATGAGATGATGCCAAGAAAGGAGAAAGATTTGATTGTGAAGTCATCATTGAAGAGAGAAAGACGAGATTTTGAATTTTAAGTTGTAAACTTATTTGGATATATAAGACGTTTGCCTTTAATTGACTTCTTTATTCAAACTTTATTGAATTTTAAGTTGTAAACTTATTTAATGGATTTGTTAGTTTTTAAATTGTGTTCATTTAAATGTATAAGATGTTGTGAACTAGTCAAATTTCAAATAAAATCACTTGAATTAAAAAATGAAGAATTCGATAAACTTATTTAATGGATTTTTTTGTGAGCTAATCAAATTTTAAATAAAATCTAATTTTAAATCTAATGTTAATTAACAAAAAATGGGGAGTCCCTGCGGGGAAACGNCAAAAAATGGGGAGTCCCTGCGGGGAAACGGGGAATGGGGCCACGTGGAGACCCCGTTTCCCCGACGCGAGGACGGGGGCGAGGATGGGGGAGAATTTCTCTCACATGGCCAGGGATGGGGGATGCCCCCCATCCCGGCCTGGCCCCGTTGCCAACCCTAGTTTATACTAGAATTAACCTTATGATGTCTAAGTGATAAACCAATTTTATTACCTCACATCGCTCATGTATGCTCATAAAACCGGGTTAACCTAACTCATATGCCGACTTAATCCCCAAGTAGCAGGTATTCCGTAAAACGTCAACTTAAATACCTCCAACCTTAGACAAGATCTCACCAGGTGAGTATTCTTATAACCACTAGTTTTATAAGATATCGACCTATTTTAACTATTAAAATAGGATTGTTTGGATTTCGTTAACCCTAAGTGAGCATGCTTTTATCTTTGTTATAGATTTTTAAATCTATCACTTTTTATAACACTTGTAACATAGACAATGAACCTATAACATGCATCTGACATGCTTTATATAGAAATTATATAAACATCCATTCCATGCATTAATATAACAACTTATATCAAAAACCATGGAATCCTACATATGCATACTATATATTATAACACTTATAACATACTTGCAATGCATGCTACATGCTTATTCTATGGTGAGATTTTAAATCTACATGGCATACAATATGCATACAATAGATAAATTATTTAATTTATATATTCACAATGTATAATTAAATATGCAGACTAAAATGGACCTGTTTTGGCATCTTAAGCTAGTTAAAAGCTAAACAAATTACAATAACAAAAAGAAAACAACCTCAAACAGCCTCTGACCGAATCGGACCTTCAAAATTGTAAAACCGGCTAAAACCACCTAAAAACTAGTAAGAACTGGTCAAACTAGTCGAATCGAACCGGTTTGAACCATCTGGACTGGCTGAGCCACACGCAGGTCTATGGATCGGACGAGCGCGCAGGTTGACGGGTTGACTAGCACGGATCTTAATGCAGACGCAGCTGGGCACGAGTCAATACTTTAGCCGAGAGGGCCTTCGTAAATGGATCAACTAAGTCGTCTTGGGAAGCAATCTGGGTGACGATTACGTCTTCTCTGTGTACAATCTCCCTAATGAGATGGTACTTTCGTTCAATATGTTTTCCCTTTTTATGGCTTCATGGTTCCTTTGAATTTGAAACTGCTTCACTGTTGTCACAATAAAAAGTGATAGGCAGGTGCATATTAGGAACTACTTTCAGATCTGTCAGGAACTTTCTGAGTCATATTGCTTCATTTACTGCCTCGCTTGCAGCTACATACTCAACTTCCATTATGGAGTCAACAATACAATTCTGCTTTATGCTTCTTCACATAACTACTTCTCCGTTTAAAGTGAATACTGACCCCGAAGTTGATTACTTCGAATCAATGTCGATCTGAAAGTCAAAATTAGTGTATCCAGTAAGGATCAAATCCCTAGTACTATACACGAGCATATAATCTCTCGTTCTCCGTAGATATTTGAGAATATTTTTAACAGCAGTCCAATGATCATGACCAGGATTAGACTGAAATATGCTACAATTCCTACGGCATAGCATATATTGGGACGAGTACACAACATTGCATACATCAAACTCTCAATGCATATGCATATGGAATTCGATTCATCTCCTCAACCTCCTGAGGTGTCTTAGGACTCTGTTCCTTAGACAGGTAAATTCCGTGCTTGGAAGGTAAAAATCCTTTCTTGGAATTTTGCATTTTATACCTAGACAACATCTTGTCTATATAAGATGCTTGAGATAATGTTAATGTTTTATTCTTGCGATTCTAAACTATT
This sequence comes from Benincasa hispida, assembly GCF_009727055.1. NCBI lineage: Eukaryota > Viridiplantae > Streptophyta > Magnoliopsida > Cucurbitales > Cucurbitaceae > Benincasa > Benincasa hispida. The sequence goes on along the minus strand of NC_052349.1, from coordinate 34,695,204 downwards.
TGGATTCCAAGAACATACTATGCTTCTCCCAAATATTTCATTTGAAATTGTGAAGCCAGACATCTGTTAACATCAGCTAGATATTCTACCTCATTTCCAATGAGTAGAATATCATCAACATACAACACCAGAAAAATGACAGTTTTGTTGACGATTTTCTTGTATACACAGGGTTCGTCAACATTTTGTTCAAAGCCATAAGATTTGATCGTAGCGTCAAATCTCATATTCCAGGATCTAGAAGCTTGTTTTAATTCATAAATAGATCGATTAAGGTTGCAAACCTTTTGCTCTTGACCCTGCTGTATAAACCCTTCTGGTTGAGACATATAGATACTCTCTCCAAGATAGTCATTCAGAAAAGCTGTCTTGACATCCATTTTCCATATTTCATAATCATAAAATGTGGCTATGGACAAGAGTATTCTAATAGACTTTACCATGGCAACTAGAGAGAAAGTTTATTCAAAATCTACCCCCTCTCTTTGGGTAAACCCTTTTGCCACAAGTACTTTATCTTCCCAAGGATATAAAAGAAACCACCTTTTGTTTCTTTTAGGTAGCCTACAAATAGGCACACTTTTGAACGATTTTTCAATGCTCTAGGATTTTGCACCAATACATGTGCTGGATAATCCCAAATCCTGAAATGATGTAAATTTCCTTTACGTCCCATCCAGAGCTCGTAAGGTGTTTCAAAAACATTTTTCGAGAGAATTATGTTCAAAATATACACCGCAGTCTCAACTGTGTGTCTCTAAACAGAATTTGGTAACTAAGCGTAACTCATCATGGAACGAACCATGTCCAACAAGGTTCTGTTTCTCCTTTTTGCCACACTGTTCTGCTGAGGTGTGCCAAGGGCTGTAAGTTGAGACTGAATTCCATGTTCTATCAAATAGTTCTGGAATTCCATGTCCATATACTCACCATCTCGATCTGATCAAAGTGTTTTAATCTTTTTACCTAATTGGTTATCAACCTCAGTCTTATCCTCTTTGAACTTTTCAAAAGTTTCAGACTTTTGGTGCATTAGGTAAATATGCCCATACCTGGAATAATCATCTACAAAACTGATGAAATATTCATACCCTTCTCTTGCTCTAACATTTAAAGGCCCACAAAGGTCTGAATGAATCAGCTCTAGTTCTTTGGCTCTAAGACCTTTTCTAAAAAAAAGATCTTTTTGTCATTTTACCCTCGAGACAGGACTCACATAGCGGTAATAAGCTATCTTTCAACTTATTTAGATGACCATTCTTAACCAATCTCTCAATCCGATTGAGATTTATGTGATCCAGTCTCAAGTGCCAAAGATAGGCATTTAGAGAAATCTTCCTCTTCTTATGAGTTCCAGCAATTTTAAACATCTCTATGTTTAAAACAACTTTGATGAACACTTGATGAACACTTATTTTCTACTTAGGTGGTGGATAATGGAAAATTTTCTTTTTCCATTTTGTGTGTTTTGCTTTTCTCTTTTTCAATTTTATCATAAAATCAAAAATGATTTTATAAAATCTATTTTGATTTTAAAACCGAAAAAATTAATTATAAATAAAACTTAATTAATTTAATATCAAATATTAAATTAATTTTAACACATATTCATCTTTATATATTTAAATCATATTTAAATATATAAATTCTCCTATTCCGTTTAATTCTCAAATTAAACATGTAATTATATCTCATATAATAACTAATTTCCTTAATTCTAATTTGAACATTTCAAATTAACTTATCACGCTATTCTAGAGGCTAGTCCGTTATGAGCTAGTAGGGGAACCTCGCGGACCTACAGATCATGAGCTCAATGATCCGAGATTAATTGTCTAAACTCATTAGACCAGATTAATCCCATTCGTTAAACTAATGGGTCACTCACTAAAGCCCATAGTTGCACTCCCTCACTGTAGATATTATTATGTCCACATGATTTAACCATAATAAGCAAGTCGACCCTTCACAGGTTGTTCGTAATAATGGTTGGGTCAAATATCTGTTTTACCCCCGAGATTACCTCTTATTCTCAAGTCCTTACTGATCCTCTAATGGACAACTGGTTTGTGATCCAATCACTAAACCCAGTGAGAGGGTGAGGCTCCTTGTTCAAGACCTGGATTCAGTACTTGAGAGAACAACCTTTCTCTTATCCCGAAATCGGGTAGGCGTGAATTCTGTCCTACGCCCTATATCCCCAGCTATCTATCCATTACCTCTATAAAATAGGAGTCTTATTGAGCCGGCGCTGTTGAGCCAACCCTCACCTATGCAAATCTAAAGACAATCCTTAATAAACAGGAGTTCATAGTTAGCTCAGGATTAAGATTGAGTTACCTAGGTCATTTAGGTGAAATAGTCAGTCTTATACAGTAAACATCGTTATAAAGTAAGAGTGACTTATTTCTTGGTCCTGATCTTATGCAAACTCATTGCATAGGACGCCCCCACTCCTCATGTCATAACATGTACGAATTCAGACCACGTCTTATGTAGCACTTTACAACTCTTTGTAACAACTACATAGTAGGCCGCATCCAATGGTGTTACTAGAATAAGATACCCAACCTTATTCATGTAACATAGATCATTTTGGCTATTTACTCGAACCTGATCCACTCTTATGTCTCCACATAAAGTTCAAGTACTCATACAATAGCCATGGGTCTTAGTTTATTGGATTTAGACTTTCATACAATATATGAAATCAATAACAAGTATATTGATTATAGAAAATGTTTATCATTTTACAAACTGCGAGTTTTAGGATATAAAACCCAACAGACAAAGCCTTAATAGCATCTTTATTGATAACAGAATAAGTTTATTATTTACAAACCACGAGTTTTAGAACATAAAACCCATTATAATGTTTATTTAATTAATTAGCATATTAATTAAATAACCATCTGTAATTAAATCCAATTTAACGTATATATCTAATTAACATAATAAACATCGTATGTTTATGTGCATCACCTCTCTATTAATTTAATTAATTTATTCTTTATGAATCTAATTCACTTGAATTAAATATTTGAATCTCATTCAAATATTTCTCTCCAACTTTATTTCAATTATAGATCACATCCATAATCAATTGCGTATTAATTACATTAATATACAATTTCCTCAAATTTATTTGAACAATTCAAATCATTCCTTTTTAATATCTTTTAATGAGCTAACAAGGGGTCCTGGTGGACCTGTAGATCATAAGCGCAAACGATATGAGATTAATTGGCTAAATTCATTAACCAAATTAATCAATATTTGTTAACTATGAGTACACTCTACTAAAGACCACAGTTACACTCTTCTCACTGCAGATATATTTCTATGTCCATGAATATAGACTAATAATAGCAAGTTAGTCACGAGTGTCTATAACACTAATTGAGGCAAATTTTACCCTTAGTTTTACCTCTGTATCCTTAAGTATCAATGCTCCTCTAATGAAAAACTTATTTATGGTCCAACCAATAAAAAGAAACCCCTCTCGGGCCAATGAGAAGGTAGAGCCCTTTGTTCAAGTACGGGAGACACCACTTAAGGGAGCACTCATCTACTTACCTTGAAGTGGGAAAGGAATGAATTCTATCTTGTATTATTATGTTCCCAACTCATCACTTGGTCTTGTCCCTCGTTAACAGAAGTTTATAATACACTTAGGATTAAGACTAAGTTGCCTAGGACATCCAATTGAAATAGGAACCAAACTAGTTAACGATGTTACATCTAATGGTTACTATTTCGCGGTCCGATCTTATGTAAACTCATTGCATAAGGTACCCTCGTCTGCGTGTCACCTACACGAACACGTTGAATCATTGCATTTGTATCAAATACAAAGTGGATCATATCTATAGTGTCACCAGGATAAGGTACCCAACCTTATCCCTATACTATACATTCTTTAGGTTGTATCTTAAACATTGATCCCTATATGTCTCCACATACAGTTCAAGACTCATAAGGCAATCTTGGATGTTAGTGTATTGAATTTAGGGTTATTGAGACAAAATAAAATACAACACAATCAATAACATTTATTGAATTAACATTAATAACTCTTTATTGATGACGGTCAATTGATAACATTTACTATCTACGAGTTTTAGGGCATAAAACCCAATAAACTCCTATTTGATCTAAAACTCTAGTCAGTGGGTTGTACATAATATCATAATCCAAAATAGTGGGAATATGGTAAATAAATATAATAAACTAAGGCATCTATACTCTTTGAACTCTTTGAACTTTTCAAAGGCTTCAGACTTATGTTCCATTTGGTATAAGTGATAACGGGCAGAAATGCATGTTATTACAATGCAAAGATATAAACAATGTAGGATTGTGACGGGAAAAAAATGTAAAATCGTGTCCAAAAGCATTAAGTTGAGAACATTGCGTTCGCATGCGCCAATTGCGTTAAAGCAGCTAATTTACATATTTTGTGCAGGAAAATGCGTTGGCACAAGGCAGAATTGCAATCCAGGGAATTCAGCGTTCGAGCGCATTAGAAGATTGTGACCGCAAAGCTATGCGATCATATGCGTTCACGAAGATCTGCTCAAGAAAGTGGCCTCATAGAGACAGCGCATCAAGGTAAAAGCTTAATAAATCATGATGGGACAAAAAGCTGATGATGGCCGAATCCAAATTTAGTTGACAAGCCGTTAATGACACACTGTAGCAAGTACACTCAACTTTTTGGTGACAATTAATTGGTGCATCAGACAGAGAGATTTAATGACATTCCATCAGTGCAATCATTTGAGAGAAAAGTTTCTTCACCTTGATCTCTATAAATACCGAAGGCCACCATCGATAAAAGGGATTGGTCGTATAGAGAGTTCGCCATATAGAAGATAGTTAGCTGTTGTTCATAGTTTTCTTACACTTAGAAGGCGGAGGCGAGTGAAGAATTGAGGACGCCGAGAGATCATTCCTAGGAAGCTCGGAAGACTGCTAGGAGGCGCTGCAAACAGAGAGACGACCGACTCTTGTGGAAGCAAGAACATTCTTTTGGGTAGAGTAGAGAAAAACACAGTGTAAAAGCCTTGGGAAGCAAGACATTGCTACCAGGCTCACTATCCCTACTTTCCATTTTCATTTTGTACCCTGATTCTAATTATAAAATGGAATTTGCATCTCTACATCTGTTCACTCTCTTTACATTATGCATGAGTAATTAAACTTCCAAATGGGTTGAAAAGCACTTAGCTAACATAACCTGAGATCTTCATTTTATGCGATCATCTTGCATTATGTATGCGTCATTCGTCCTTTAGAGATGCTCAAGAGGGTCGTCTAAGGATAGAATCTAGGATTGGGAAAGTCATATTAGAATCTAAGCTCAGGAAAGTCATATTAGAACCGCATAAGTAAGAGATAGAAACTTAGGAATAAGTTCTGTTTACTATTAACACATTGCATGCACCTTAGAGATAGGATATGATAGTATGCAGTCACCTTGTGTATGTGTGCATCATTCATCATCGCATAGACAAGAATAGAGACTTAGGAATAAGTCTTATCGACATCATCGTATACGTCGCATGCGTCCTGGAAATAGGAACTGTGGCATTTGCTTTGGAAGATGATTTGCTGTTATGTGTGTGTAGCATGATCGCATAGCTTGAACGCAATCTTAGGAAGTGTTAGCTAAATCCCTTCTCAACCCCTTTCCCGCATACTCATTGTTACTTTCGCTGTTATCAACTCTTTCTTCAATTCCCTCGCATAGGATTTATATTTTAAACGAACATACTAACCAACTTATTGTTTTGATTGTTACCGTAAAGGAATCTAAAATTACCATCGCATACTGTCTTCATAGTCCCTATGTTCGACCCTGAGCTTACCAAGCAACCTAGTAGGATTTATACTTGGATTTTGCTAGGAAAACTTGCATGTACAATGCATACACCACCATCGCAATATACACCATTATTTCATCATATTCACAACGCATCAATAAGTAACCATCCTCAAATAATCATCTATGAAAGAAATGAAGTATTCATACCCTTCTTTAGCCTTTACATCCATTGGACCACAAAGATCCGAATGTATGAGCTCTAAGAGCTCTTTGGCTCTATAACATTTTCCACTAAAAGTTTTTTTAGTCATTTTCCCTTCAAAACAGAATTTACACGGAGGTAATGAATCATCTTCTAACTTGTTTAGAAGTCCATTCTTTATCAATCTAACGATCCTATCAAGATTTACTTGGAGAAATTCTTCGACTTTTTGTTTAAGTATTTGCAATTTTAAACATCTCATTATTTAAAAGTGTTTTTTATTCAGTTGGTCTTAACACATATAAGTTGTCTTCTAGTTTAGCTAAACTGATAGACACACCATTTTTCATAATTAACACTTCATTAGATGAAAACGAAATCGAGTACAATTGTTCAATTAAATAGGAAATAGAAACAAGGTTCCTTCTCATTTTAGGAACAATGTATAAGTTTTCTAAAAACAAAAATCTATTTCCAAAAAACAACTTAGCAGTTCCCACTGCAAAGTTGAAATGGCATCTCCCGTTCTAACTTTGAGCATCATTTCATCCTCCTCGAGCTGCTAGAGGGAATTAATTCCCAGGAACAAATGTGATTAATGGCTCCCAAATCAAATATCTAAGCATTTTGGTAATTTTTCACTAAACAAGTTTCCAGAACTAGTAAATCATATTTACCTTCATTCTCTTTCTTTTTCTCGGTGAGATACATGGGACAATTGCATTTCTAGTGACCATTCACATTGTAGTGGAAGTACTTGCCCTTGTCGGTCACCTTGGCCTTACCCTTGCCTTTCCCAGCAGTGGGAGCCTTCCCCTTCCCTCATTTCTTTTTCTGGATCTTCTTAGGACCAGAGGATATAGGAATAAACTTGGTTCCCAAGGATGAACTCTTGTGGAACTTCTTGGAATGGATAACATTTGCCTCTTCTTCTACCAGTCTCTTACCTTTCATAAGGGACTGATAAGCCTGTAACTCATTAAGAAGTGAAATTATGGTGTATTATATTTTGTTCATAACTGCTTTGCTATGGAATTGAAGGAAGCTCTTCGGAAGAGATTTCAAAATAAAAGACATTTGACTCTGCTCGTCAACGACCGTACTATTCATTTCGACAACATTGAACTAGATCATCAGGTCTGACATGCCAACCTCATGACCTCATGCTTCTTGGTAAGAACGTCAGCCAGACTTGCCAAGATGTAGACTCAGACGATGTCATTGGCCTTCGTCCAACGATCACAAGCATCTTTCAATGTTTAGGATGCACTGCGAGCAGGGACTGAAGGACATTCCTCCGTCAAGACGAACCGCAAATCATCAATAACCAGAATCGTATTCAAGTTTGATTTCAACATTGCATAGGTTTCAATGGTTAATTTTTTGTTTTTAAGTAAGTAAATGATTCTAGAAAATATGTTGAAACGAATAACAAACAATTGATCGTATTGGTTATATTTTTCTTAACCTATTACTTAATTATCCAATCAGTTTAGCAAAAATCACGTGTAATCATAAAACCCTAATTAAACTATTAATTTAGTTTTTGTAACGATACTTCAGAGGTTTAGAGCAACAGCCACTAAAGGGTGATCAACTACTCCTCCCCTGAATTGAGACAATCTTAACTAATCACTAATACCGAAATAACTCTGATTCCTATAGTTTATAGCTACCCTTTTTTGGTCAAGGATTCATTAACTAGCTTAATTCATCCCGTAAGTGTGACCCTCTCATTTTCGGTTCCCAAAGGTACTGTTGGGATTGGTATCCTAAATGTCCTTGTAATATCGTAGTTTGTAAACTTTGTATAAACATATTGTTGTTAATAAAATAAGTGTTATTTTATCAACACATACTCAATCCAATAAACTAAGATCCTAGGTTATTTTATGTAATTTAAACAAATATGTAGAGACACAAGTGAATCTTGTTTAAATAATAACCTAAACGGTCTGTAATAGATAAATAAGATTGGATACCTTATCCTGGTGACACTACGGACACGACTCGCTTTGTAGGTGTTACAAGTGTTGTAAAGTGTTACAAATGATATGATCATGATCATTCATGTGGAGACATGTGAGGGGAGTATCCTATACAAAGAGTTTGTATAAGACCGGACCACGAAATGATTAGTCTCTTTATGTAACGTTATTAATAATAGAGACTTACATTTCACTTGGATGACCATAGGTGACATGACTCGAATCCTAAGTGATTTGTGAATTCCTGCTCATAAAGGCGGTCCTTTGATTTATATGGGTGAAAGTGACCAGATTGTTAACTCATAAGCCTACCATTTTGGGTATTCGTCTGACTAGGGAGTTGGAAACACAGCTACACGAGACAGAATTCACTCATTCTCCGATGCAGGGTCAAGTAAATAAATTGTTTCCTTAAGGGCTGATTCTGGAGCTTGAACATAGTGGCCACACCCTCTCCTAGTCTGAGAGGGACTTGGTTCTAGTTGGACTATGACTTATTGTTCATTAGAGATATTAATGGTACTTAAGGAGTTAGATGCAACTATAGGGGCAAAACGGTAATTTTGGCCCAGTTGTACTTATGAGCAATTTGTGAAGGGGCATCGCACTGTTGATTGGTTATAACCAATGGAGATAGAAATTTATTTGTAGTGCGAAGAGTGTACCTGTCGGTCTTTAGTAGAATAACCGACAGCTAACGGATGTTGGGTAATTTAATTAAAGAGTTTAATTAATTATCCAAGTACCTTGGAGCTTCAATCTACATGTCCATAAGGTCCCTCTATAGCTCAACAGGGATTTAATTGAGAATTATTTTTGGATTAATTTGAAGTGTTCAAATTAATTGAGGGAATTAATTATATATGATATAATTAATTAA
>NC_052349.1:34518133-34686302 GCF_009727055.1 Benincasa hispida | reverse complement strand
ATTAATATAATGTATTTGATACATTATAATATAAGGTAATATGAGAAGAATTTGAATATAATTTAAATACTAATTATATGAATGAGATTCATGTAATTAAATTTAATATAAATATGATTTATATTAAATACCATAAATAAGTTGAGAGGAATTAAATATTTGAATATGATTCAAATATTAATTATATTTATGGGATGCATGAGTATGCTAATTCAGTCATGGATCCATAAAATATAACCCTTATATTTAATTATGATGCATGAACATGTTTATCCTTAAGTACGATTTTTTGAATCTATATGGCATACAATATGTAATATGAATTCAAACATTAATCTAAACATACATCCAATGCATAATTAAATTAATTTAAACGGAAAAAATTGGACTAATTTTGGCACCCTAATGAAAAATTAATTAATTAAATTAATATCAATTTTATATCAATTTAATTAATTAATCCTATAATTAACAAAAAAAAAACTAGGTCAAAAAAAGTTCAGCACTCCTTAAGCTCGCGCGCGCCGCCAGCTTCCGTCAAACTTCGTAGCATCACAACGCCGAGGAGCAGCGTCACGACACTACAACTCCTTTGCATTATGCCTTGCCTTTCAGTGTTGCAACGCTATAACTGCAGCACTGCAACGCTAAAAGGCAAAATGCCTCCTTTTTGTGTGTTTTCTAATCCAAACTTGCCCCGAACACCTCTATTTTTCCTGATCTCTTCAACAACACTTGCTCTTATGGTCAACATGAACTTACAAACTCGGAGCAAAAATTAAATGCCCAAAAAAACAATAGGCCCTTACATTTTAATCACATTAAAAGTGATCTAAGTGCCAAAATTGAAAACATCCAATCTTGCAAACCTTCTTTCAAAATGCAGATTTAAAACTCCACCTTTAAACTAATTTTTGTTTCAAAATACAATGAACAAAGATGCAAGAAGTTGGCTCTGATACTAATTGTAGAGATCAAATCCCGAGTGAAAGTATGTGAATACCTTGCATCTCAAAAATCAATTTTTGAAGAAACAAAAACAATGTTTTAAAACAAAACATATGAAGGATAAATATATGAAATAACATGCTTTGGAGAAAAGAAACTAAGAGAGAACCATTCTTACCTTTGAAGATTCCCGAGCTCCACGAAAAATCCTCTCGATCTTGGAATAAACTTCTTCTTGATGGAACTTGAACACAATCGTGAGAATAATCTTGTTATTCTCAAGGATTCAAATAGAATGGTAGGTGGTATCCAATTAGTTGGAAGAGGAAGAGATAGAGAGATTTTTTCTAGAGAATAAAGAAAGGATTTGTGTTTTGGTGGCTAGGGTAAACCTCACCAAAATGAATATCTTACTCTAAAAGGGCCACAAGGAAGAATTTATATGGAGAAGGGTTAACCTCTTCTCTAAGTCTTTCCCAATTTACCCTTGTGCTCAGTTAATTAAATAACATTTATTTAATTAATTAGCACATTAATTAAATAACCATCTATACATTAAATCTAATTTAACGTGTATATCTAATTAACATAAATAAACATCGTATGTTTATGTGCATCACCTCTCTATTAATTTAATTAATTGATTCTTTATGAATCTAATTCACTTGAATTAAATATTTGAATCTCATTCAAATATTTCTCTCCAACTTAATTTAAATTATAGATCACATCCATAATCAATTACATATTAATCACATTAATAAACAATTTCCTCAAATTGATTTGAACAATTCAAATCATTCATCTTTAATATCCTTTAGTGAGCTAACAAGGAGATCTAGTGGACTTGTAGATCTTAAGCTCCAACGATATGAGATTAATTAGCTAAACTCATTAACCAAATTAATCAATATTCGTTAACCGTGGGTACACTCCACTAAAGACCCACAGCTGCACTTTTCTCACTGTAGATATATTTCTGTGTTCGTGGATATAGACTAATAACAGCAAATTAGTCCTTAATGAGTGTCCATACCACCAATTGGGTCAAATTACCATTGTACCCTTGGGTTATCTCTATATCCTTAAGTATTAGTGTTCCTCTAATGAATAACTTGTTTATGGTCCAACCAATAAACAAAAACCCCTCTCAAGCCAATGAGAGGGTAGGGTTCTTTGTTTAAGTCCTGGAGACACCACTTAAGGGAACACTCATCTACTTACCCTGAAGTCGAGAAAGAATGAATTCCATCTTGTATTATTATGTTCCCAACTCCTCACTTGGTCTTATCGTCAAAATGGTAGGCTTATTGAGTTGGCAAATTAGCCACTCTCACCCATACAAATTAAAGGACAATCCCTCGTGAAAAGGAGTTCATAATACACTCAGGATTAAGACTAAATTGCCTAAGTCATCCAATTGAAATAGGAACCAAACTAGTTAATGGCATTACATCTAGTAGGTACTATTTCGTGGTCCAGTCTTATGCAAACTTATTTCATAGAATACCCCCGTTTGCGTGTCATCTACACAGACGCGTTAGATCATTGCGTTTGTATCAAATACAAAGTGGGTCGTATCCATAGTGTCATCAGGACAAGGTACCCAACCTTATCCTTATACTATAGATCCTTTAGGTTGTAGCTTGAACATTGATCCCTATATGTCTCCACATACAGTTCAAGACTCATAAGCCAGTCTTGGATGTTAGTTTATTGAATTTAAGGTTATTAAGACAAAATAGAATACAACATAATCAATAACATTTATTGATTAACATTGATAACTCTTTATTGATGATGATCAATTGATAACATTTACTATCTACGCGTTTTAGGGCATAAAGCCTAACAAGAACACTAGACCATATATTATCCAGACATATAGGATGGACTTGGGATTCAATTCACGGCATCGTTGGGGTGATATTTAAGCCTCTCATCCCAAATTTCAAGAAACAAAAGTGAGGTGTTTGGAGTATTAAAAAGCGTGTCTGGAAGGTCATTCAAGGATGGAAGGAGAAATTCTTCTCTACTGGTGGCAAAGAAGTGTTGATTAAAGCGGTGGCTCAAGCATTCGTGATTTATACGATGAGTTGTTTTCAGCTTCCAAAAGGCTTGTGTGAGGAGATCTGCCAAATTTTCGTAAGGTTCTGGTGGGATCAGCTAGCGACAAAGCCAAAATACATTGGCGCAATTGGTCTAGCATGTGTGTCAAGAAAAAGGATGGTGGTCTCAACTTCCGCGACTTGCATATCTTCAATTGATTATGTTGGCTAAGCAAAGCTAGTGTATCATTAGGCAACCTAACAGTTTACTTACTAAGGTACTCTGAGGTAATTTCAAAACTAAAAATTTTCTAAATATAGGTCTAGGTCATAACTCTTCCTATGCTTAGAGGAGCATCCTATGGGGAATATCTTTGTTTAAGAAATGCTATCGATGGCGGGTGGAAAACAGATAGTTTATATAAATTTCTAGTGATCCTTGGCTTCCGAGGGAGGAAAACAAGGTACCTATATAGGTTCATCCTGATTTACAAAGAAGAAATGTTGCATATCTCTTCTCCGACAATGGAGACTAAAACGAGGAGCTAATCCAATCAAGATTCATTAATGATGATGTTTACACTATCCTTCAAATACAACGACTAAGAGGGCGCCATGATAATGAGATAATTTGGAACCTTGATAAACAGGGAGTTTTCACCTTTAAAAGCACTTACTTTTTAGGATTAAATCTTGCTAATTCGAATGCAGCTAGTTTCGTCTGTAAGGAATGCTTCTAAGTCTTTATGGAAATCTCTTTAGAAGACTAAAGTACCCCCTAAGGCAAAGATCCGTTGTTGGAGAATTATCCCATACATTTTCCCTACCGAATCTAATATTGCTAAAAAGGGAGTATATTCTAATGTTTTGTATATGTTTTGTAGGAAACAGGTGGAAACCGCAACACGTATTGTATTGGAGTGATCGATTTTCAGAGAGATCTGATGTAGGTTTATCTCAACTAATATTGATGTTCTTTGGGATCATAGTCCTCAATGGACCTATCAGGACTTATGACACTAGATTTTTTTTTGTGTCTACTATGGACTTGGATAGGATCGTGATAATTGCATGGCATATTTGGGAAGCTAGGAACAAGATGGTGTTCCAAAGGTAGAATGCTGATGTTGAGTCTATTTGCTATTCCATAGTCAAACATATTCTTGAGGTTCATGATGTTGATGCTAGATCTTATGGTAAAGGCAAAGGTGCAATCTATCCTAATCTCACCATATGTTGAATAGATGGCAGCCCCCTCTAGTTTCTTTTGGAAGCTGAACACGGATGCTACTTGGAACGCAGGCTCCAATTCATGTCGATTGGGTTGATGCTTCAAGATAATTTGGGATGGGCTCGTCTAACTGGTAAGTTCTTCTCTCGCTGTCAAAGGTGAAGCTTCTTGAAGCTATAACGATTTGCTCTGGGCTAGAGAGTATTTCTTTATTAAGCATCTCAAATATTTTGGTTGAGTCAGATTGTTTGGAGATTATTTATCTACTGAATGATGGTGTTATTGATCTCTCTGAAGTCTCTTTCTTCTCTATAGAGGCAAAGGAGCAGGGTAATGCATTAGAGGTTGCCGCTTGTACTCATATTAGTCGTAGTCAGATAACCTTGCACATGGTGTTACACGAAAAGCTTTGGAGGATTGCAAGACTTCTATTCTCTATTTGTCTTATCCTACATGATTTACTCTGCTTATGTCTAGATATGTTTTCTTGTAATTGGTGGGGCTTTTGCCCCTTTGTTCTTTGTCCAAAAAAAAAGAAAGAAAGAAAAAGAAAACTATATGTTTAAATACATTTTTGTTCTCATTCATTAATGTATCTAAATATAACCTTTTTACTAAGTAATTTTATATTTGTTGATTTCTTCACATATATTTTACAATCTAATTCATCTCTTTTTCATAAAACACATTTTTAATTTCACATCTCCATTCTTATTCATCTTTCAATAGAATCTCATTATGATTAATGTAAACGTGACCTGAATGATTAAAGGCCTACTTGAAAGTGAAATTAAAATAGCCTTGCCTAAGGACAGGGATTACACTTGTACTGCGTAAAAGTCCTTCAAAAACTAGTAGTCTCACAAATCTGAATCATGCAAGCACAAAGAGTAAAAAAGTGATTTAAAAAAAAAACAAACAAACAAACAATGAAGACTTTTTCTCCTTCTCCAATTCCACATGTATGAAAGATGAAACAACAATATAATAAAAGATGGAGATTTGCCCCTTTCCCTAAAAAAAGTAGTTTGAGAAAAAGAGAGGGAGAGAGGAAAAGCAGGATCATTTATTGATTTTGAGTTGATATGACTTCTTGACCTTTTGCAAGTACTTGCTGAATCCTTCCCAATCTGCCCATTACTCTCAAACTTGTTTCCTTACCAAAACTAACCATTCTTCCCCTTCTCTACATCCTATGTCATGAAGCCAGAACAACAACCAATGTTAAATGATATAAATCCCATATGTCAAGCAAGACCCAAAAAAAAATAAACACATATCTCTTCAAAATCAACATGTCTTGTTCGTTCAGTTCAAGTGTATACATTATTCAAACATCCAAGTGAGAGTCTGTCAACATACTGGAGTTTCCCTTTTTACAGTTCCTTCTGTACACTAAAACCTATGAACAAAAATCCCTTCCTCAATACCATCAACAGTCTGTTACTGTATGTGGACATCACCATACAATATACCACATCTCTAACCAATCTTCGAACTCGTCGGTCATACCCTATCACACAATAGAGCAGTCTGAAACTTCTACCTCTTTGTATGTTACAATACCTCATTGTAAATTGTACATACGGTTTTTCCAGTACTTGAGGCCATGGTGATGCGGAGTCATCCTTTGGTCCGAAAAGATTCCTAATGAGGTACAACCTCCAAATCTTGCAATTACCACAAAGGAGGGATTCCTTGTCTAAAATTTAAATTAGATGTGCTACTAATGCCTCAAAAGATAGAGGTTAGATGATAATAAACTCACAGACAAAAGCCCAGTTTCCAACTCTCATCTATTATCTATGTCATAGTCTAGAGCGTCGGATGAACTTTGTACCAGAGAAAGGTGAGTGCCTGCGAGCTGAAGCAAGTGGTTGCCCGTTTAAAGAGCCGTGAAATTTAATATCCCAACCTTCAACATTTTTGGGCACACAAACATCGAAGAGAAATTGACCGAGGACACTATGTGCACTGATGCCAGGGGGGCTTGAAAGCGGAGATGTTCTTTCTTTTGGGTCAGGTGAGGATGGATGCTCTCCACCATCCTGAGTATCTGCCGAGCTTGGCAAGAAGAAGTGATCGCTTGGCCCAACTGCCACTCTTCTAAAACTCTGGTTTGAATTAACAGCTGCATTCTGAAGGTCACATATCAATTCAGGCATTTCATCACCTTCCATGTCTCTTCTTTCTCCTTTAAATTGTAGGATTTTGTGCGAATAAACAGATGACGCTTTCTCGAGAAATATGGTCACAGCAGCTCTATATTGAGCTGGGTAATTTTTGTAATGACCTGACAAGAAACAGATATCACATATAATTTAATTATAAACATTTTCCTGTCTAAGGAACAGTATCACTTGGAGAAAATTAGCCCAATACAACCATATCAACAGCCAAATTTTTATTTTAAAAGGCTGCTTTTTGTTTCAATTAAAGGGAATTGAATCCTTCTGAAGAGAAATTTTGAAAATGTAATAATAACATTGAAAACAGGGCACTTCTTTGTTCTAAATGAAGTACTACAAAGGAAAGAGTCAGTTTGAGACAAACCTAAGTGTGGGGAGCCATTGAATTTCACAAGCTGAACGTCGGCCCCTAATTCTTGAATACTCTTGGTGAAATTACAGATAACTTCATACTGAGCACGATCATCCTTTTCAGAGCACATAATGAGAAATGGAGCACCAATGTTCTAATAAGAGCAAGAAAACTTATTAACTTGTGAATATGAAATCGAGTTTAGGGAAGGTGAAAAGAAACTAGGAAACTTACAACAGACGAGCACAATGTCCGCCAATACTCATCACGCTGTGAATCAAATCTAGTGAGATATAGAGCATCAAGACCAGAAGAGACGCCTTTTGCAAGCCAGGAGATAAGTTGAGATGATCCAGGCATTTTCAGAATAGTTGGATGTATGGCAAATCGAGCACCCAAGTCACTTATTAGTTCAACAGGACTGGAATCATATATGTGCCCAGAAACACAAGTTCTGATCATTTGACATTCATTCTTCACAGTAAAAGGAAATGAGGAAACTGTCATTCACCACCTCGATTTCAATTCGAATTGATATCACAAGGAAGACTTTTTTACAAGAGAAACTTAAAGAATACAAAACAATGATAAGCTAACCATGTAAAGTGGACTGCCACATCTTCCCTCGATAATCTGCAATTCATGAAGTAAATTTATTAATAATGCGATAGTTGCAATAAGATTACTAATTCAATATGGATATAAACAGAAAATTGATGTGTGCATTAAATGAAGAATTCTCAGTAATTGAGCTAAGTCACCTGCAAAACCCTGCACATACAAGCCTTTGATGCACCACTTAGAGCTACAAAAACTATAGGACGAAGCTTCAGTCTTAGCTCCTGTAAAGAAATACCAAAAGGATCTTATGAGATAATTTGAAACACACTGAAACTTCCATCTCATTACAATAGTCCATTGTACTTTTTTTTGGAAAAAAATTGGGGTACAATTTAGTAATTGTTTCAACATCACACATAAGTTCATATCTACCCTGTTCAACTTCAACCCAGATTAACCATAAGGTCAAAATGAAAAAACATCCAACATAAGAGAGAGAACAAGGGCACTAACCTCTACAAGCTCATTAATAACAAGAAACGCCAGTGATGTAGCTCTTTCAGGATCAAATCTGAAAGAATTGTAGTGAGGAGAAACAGAACAATACGTTAGACATTTAAAAACAAAAAGGTAACTGACGTTCTCTGACCATGAAACGAGCAACATCGAAAATAGACTTGGGGTCAATCACAACAATTTCCCAAACAAAAACCAAATTCGACGCAGAAAACGAGAAACCCTCCGGCGAAATCGTCTTCCAAAAATACCCAATTGAAGAACGAAGGTACCCAGATGAAAAAGCCCAACACAATTCAAAATCCACCTCCAGGAATACGAAGAAAACCAAAAACATCGATGACCCAAATAGCAAAAGAACTCACATATTAAGAAAATCGGCATAACAAACAAGGGAATTCCATCCAAGCGAGGCATAAAGATGAACAAACTTATCCAAGTGACGATGCTGAATCGAAACCCAAGCGAAAAGAACAACAAGACCTCTACTATTTCGGGGCTCGTTTCTCGTTCCCCAATAAACGCTTCCACCGCCAACACCACCGCCTAACATCGCGGTTTTCGAACTAAATTTCGACCCAGTAGAGGTAGAGACGATTTGGGAAGAGGGGTTTGAGGGAATTTGGAGTGAAGATTCGAAGGATTGGAATCGGAGCGTGTGAGATATCTGGCACGTGGATGAGAGGCGCTGCAATGGTGGATGGGAGTTGGGGAAAAACAAAATCGATGGTTCATCAATTATCAATAAAATCAATAATGTGGTGCTGGGAAAATCGACTCTTCTCTGTTTTCTCTCTCATCTTGTTCTTCGTCGGAGTGGGACCCCATTATTAATGCAGATCCTAACACTCGCTCAACGCTTTAGGATAAGTTTTTGTCGCTCGTTTCAGTTCCTTTGTTTGTGATAGTTCAGACGACGCCGTTTTGCATAATTTCTCGTGGCTCCCAATTTTTTAAAAAAATTATTCAACCCGTTACTAAATTTCCATTCACATCTCTATATTTTGTTTTCGTAGGTTCAATATCGACACATAAAAGGTAAATTGATATTTCTATTAGATAATAAAAAAATCTACAAAACATATAAAATAAGCAACAAAATATCACTAATAATATAAATAATAGATATTTAAAAACCATAAAAAACTTATTTGATAATTTAAATTTCTAAAAAATTAAAGTTTCGATATTTCTATCGACATCGATATTTCAAGCTTTGATTATATATATATATATATTAAAATAATTATCTGCATTTTATTTGTGTTGTTCGTTTGTGTTGCACGTTTTTATTTGCTTATTTTTAAAGGTTCTTTTCTCATACATTTAACCATTTTAAACTAGCAGCTAAGTTGTAGCTATTTTTGGTTGTTAGGCATGATACTTTAATCACAATGGATAGCTTCAGTTTTTTCTTTTTTATTACTTTACTTTATAATTAATATTTCCATTTTTTTTAATAATTAATGTCTTGTTTGATGACATTTTTTTCTTTTTTTTAGTTTTTTTAAATGTACACGTTTTTTGACAACTTCTTTACAATAGTTTTTGGGACCGTTTGGATTCACTCAAGGAAAAAATTATTTTTTTTAAACTTAAAAACTTGTTAAAATACACTTGAAAAACTATTTTGAATGATCGTCAAACAATTCAATTTCTTCCAAAATAACTTACTTTTTTACATTAAACACTTAGAAATGTATTTCAAATACGTTCTCCATTTTTCTAAATTAAACATTTGAATTCTTAACTGAATTCTATAAAAACAAACAAACAAATTTTTTAAAACTATTATTTTTTTAGTTTTCATAAAAATCTTAAAAGAATGGATAAAAAAATGGAAATAATTTTTATAACTTACATTTTAAAATTCAAATAATTATCCAATGAATAAAGTTTAGTTATTTTCTTCCTATTTGAATTTCCTTTTCCTTTTTCTTTTCTAAGTCATGACATTTGCATCGAAATTGAACGACGTTAAGATTGGCCTTAATCCTTTACTTTAAACTTTTTTTTTACCCTCTATTTGGAATTAAAGAAGTTCATAAAAGGGGCTCTAAACTCCATGGTTTAAAATAATGTCATATTTTGAATGAAAATATTTGAAATAAATATAATCTCTATTTGGATGTTAGTTAAAAAAAATCAAAGACTAAAATATTATTTTAGTCAATATAATTTCGAAGATCTAAACTTAGTTCATAATTATGATAGATCTTAAAATCAACTTTTATAGTTGGTTTAAAGTTATCATTTAAAAAATAAAATAAAATAAAATCTCTATCAATTTTCACCCTTGAAATTTTAATAATATAATTATGTTGGGACTTCTTTAATGTAAATTATTATTACTAATTTTCAAATATGAATGTGTTTACAATTTTTATTGAAAATACGAGATTAAATTTAGACATTTGAATATAACAATACTAAATTAGAATGGACCTCGAAATACAAATACTAAGATAACTATTATGACCAAGATTAAAAAAATATATAAATAATATTACTAATATTGTATTTAGATTTGAATTACCAATAAGGGGATTTTTATATATAGAAAAGTGGGCCAAAGTATTTACAATTTATAGCAAAAAAATATACTGTAAAATAGATTAAGAAACGATTACAGCCCAAACCAAACTCAAAAATGATGTAAAATACCCCCAGCCCAAATGCAAAAATAAATAATAATAATAAAAAGAGAGAGAGAAAAGACGGCGACCCGACCTGAAACTCCAACCACAATTAATTGACACGATTTTCTCCGAATATCTTTGCCTCCAACTAACGACGCTTCATATTCTCCAATCCTCTCCATTTCATTGTTCTCTCAAAATCAATTTATTCTTATTCTTATTATTCTTCCTCTTTTTCCATCGACGCTGGTTCACTTCTTCTTTTTTATTTACGTCCTTTTCCATGCACTGCTTCATTTCCATCCTCGTCCGCTATTTCTTGGTCCTCCTCTTCTTCTTAATCCTTATTCCACTTGTGCTTCTTGCTGCATCTTTCTTCTCACTACACCGGTAATAACTCAACTTCAAAAGGTATATCTTTTTTTCTTATCAATTTATGAATGATTATAGTTATTAAGCCTAATTCTAATTTCTTGTTTAGTAGTAATATTTATTAACCATAAATTTTGTATACAAATGGTAAGCAACATCAAAAGAAAGATAATTAAATAAGAAGAATCATTAAAAAAAATTAAAAAATATTTTTTTAAAAAAAGATAAAAACTCAAAAGATAGAGCAAGGGAAACTAAAACTGAAGGTATAAACAAACCTATGATAGACATTGATAGCCGTGTATCACTGTCTATCAATGATATAAAGTGATGGAACATTTTCTCATATATATTTGGTCTGGTTGTATATGTTTTCATATTTGATTGTTTGTCTAGGGGCTAATTATTAGATTGTATATGTTTTGATATTTGTTTTGTTTTAGTTTAGTTTGCTTATAGGATCCACTTCATGGTTTAGTCATGTTGTAATACAAAAAAAAAGAAGTACATAGAAAGTAATAGAACTCTAGCAATATCTATTACAAATAGACACTAATAGACTACTATCAGTGTCTATATGCGACATTAAGTGTTGTATGTTGTCTATCATTCATACCATTACCAATGTATACATATGTTTTCTTAGATATGTTTAGTTGAGGGTTACTTACAATTGGTATTTCTTTTACAGTTTGTATTTTTTTCATTCATAGACTACTTACACTTGATGTCGTGCTTTAGTATATAAAAAGGTACTTGATAGACAGTGATAGACACTATCACTGTATATCACATTTCATGGTTTGCAATAGACAGTATCTATCTATCGCTGATAGACATTATTGTCTATTAGCAATAGACTGTGATAGAAGTTTACCAATGTTTATTGAATGCTAATAGTGAGTGATAACCAATGATAGAATATAGACTGGTTGTTATATGTTTAAACATATGGAACAGAAACATGAACATCAAACAATAATGCAATACCAGAACAAGCATTTGAGGATAACAATATGCATCTCATTAGATGTAATTCAAACTATAAAAAAGCAATTAGATGCATCTCATTAATGAACTTAACTTTACGTCATTTATGTCATTTGTCTCGTGAAATTATTTCACGAGACGAACTCCACGAGAAATGAATTCAACGAACTCAACTTCACGTCATTTCTGTCTTTTATCTCGTGAAATTCATCTCGTGAAGTTATTTTACAAGACAAACTTCACGATAAATGAATTCAACAAACTCAACTTCACGTCAGTTCTATCTTTTGTCTCGTGAAGTTACTTCATGAGACGAACTTCACAAGAAACGAACTCAATGAACTCAACTTTATATCATTTTTATCTTTTGTCTCGTGAAGTTCATCTTGTGAAACGAACTTCACGAGATGAATAGCGTGGTCGAGGAACCACGACACCATGGACGAGGAAGAGGCCATAGTCGGACGCATGCAGAAAATCAAAGAAGAGAATCGCGGAAGAACCATAAACCTATACGCGCAGAAAATCAAAGAAAAAAATCAAGGAAGAAATTGTATCATGGTCGAGGAAGAATGTCTTCGATGAAGAACGTCGAGGAAGAAGTTGAAGAATAATGAGGAAGAAGCCATAGGTGAGGACACACAGATTTCAAATTGCAAGGATATTTTAAGAATTTTGAAAAAAAAAAAAAGAAAAAGAAAAAAGAAAGAAAGAAAACTCCACTTCCCTTGACAATTTTTTTGCTATAGATTGTAAATACTTATGTTTTTTGTATTTATAGAATTACTCTTACTAATATCGTCTTTCGACTTAAGATTGTCTTTTGACTCAAGATTATCACCTGTATAAGTAGTAAACTTTAAGAGAATAACTTTCCAATGAAATAATGTTAATTTGAAAACTTAATAGTTACCTTAAATATTTATACATATAGAAACTAAATAAACACAATTTAGGAACTAATTAGAAAACTCATCTAAGGATTACATTAAGATCACGTTTACCCACTTGTAAATGTAATATATCAATGGTAATCTAAAAAGTGAGTCCCATTTAATTACGCTTGTTATTGTTTATCTGTATTATGCAATTATTATGAAATGTGGGGTCTACTTTGAATTATGTAATCAAATAACGCAATCTAATTAAGGAATGAAACATGCTCAATTTGATTGCATTTGAAATTTACGTAGGACCTATTAGATATTATCGTTTCCATTACTTTACCATTATGAATATTGTTGTTGTTATAGTATTAGAATTGTGAATATTTCATATTTATTGTTACTATTATTATTATCGTTATCGTTATTGTTACCACTAGGGTCTAGCGGTAACAGTAATAGTAAATGTGATAGATTTATATAAGTAAATGTGATAACAAAACAGCCCAATTACATTTGCGATTCATACTCGTTATAATTGCCACTTTTCATTACGATTTGGTAAACGTGGCCCAAAAAGTTTATACTTATGGTAAAAGTAGGTATATATATGTATGGAGGTAGTTGGCTTGCCAACATGAGTTGAGTTAAGTTGGTATAATATACCAACTTAATGTTTGGCCAACCAACTTTAAATGTTGGTGGAGTTGAGTTGGTATATTTTACCAACTCATCCCAACTCGCCTAATCTTTTTCTTCTTTCAATATTTTTAATGACCCCACCCATCGACTGTTGTCGACAATTATCGCTGCCACACTCTAGGAACCAACTTTGAGCTCCGACAACCACATCTGATAACAACTCCGACGACCAATTCCAAGCTTTGGCAACCACCTTCGATGACAATTCCGGTAACCCAATTCCAACAACCACCTTCGTGCGACCAACTCCGATGACCAATTTTGGATTTCGACTAATGGTTGAAAACCCTAACACAGTGGAAGAATCAAGGACCATTACTCGCTATCAATTTAAGTATTTTGACATACCAATACATTGGGAAATTCAGAAAACATTACAGAGACAAAAAATAAACAGCCTACTGTATTATTAAACTAGGTTAAGCATGCTATAGAATTAAATCTACAGAGAAAAGGGAAACGTTGCTTACTTTTGTAGAACTAAATTAAAAACACCAATTTTTCAATTGGGATTGAGAACAATATCACTAAAAAAGGTTTCCTCCTTATTCTCTAAGAATTGAGGATTATAGGTTTGTGGGAACCAAATAACAACTAGGAAGAAGGAAGGAGAATTTCTTTTGGAGAGAAAGTATGTTCACAAAATCGTTCTGTGTCTATAAAAAATCAATCACCTTGCGTTCTTCAAAAAATTGCACGATTATAATCACAAAGAGAGAGACAGAGTGAAACATGGGAATCATTCCATGTTTCTGTTAACTCCCAACATAGGAGTTAACTTTTAATTTTGTATTAAATAAATTAATAATTAATTAAATCTTATTTAATCAATGATTTCATTTAAATCATATTTAAATTAAACATATCTCATACAACCTATAGTTTTAATTCAATTAATTAAATCAAATTAAATAATTATTTAATTCTCTAATTAAATAATTATCAAATTAAATATCAAATATTTGATTTAACATACAAATGAATCATATCCAGTTGTATTTCTCTTGTAACCTATAGTTTTAATGTGCATCAAATACACATTAATTTCAACCTATAATTTTAAGATGAATCTAATTCATATTAAATTAATATTTGCACTGCTTCAAATATTTAATTCTACCACAAATTAATTTTGAATCATTTTCAAAATTAACTTTATTATAAAGTGTAAATAATATATAAAGTTTATATTATAATGTATCATTATACATTATATTATTTTTCTAAGTGAATTTGAACATTTAAAACTCTATTCAAAACATGGTTATCTCAATTCCCTTTACGAGCTAGGAATTAGATCTCATGAAACTACAGATCAGAAGCTCCAGCTATATAAGATTAATTGGCTAAACTCATTAACCACATTAGTCAGTAATCGTTAACTGTGGGTACACTCCATTAAAGACCCGCAACTATACCATTCTCACTGTAGATATATTTTTCTGTCCATGGATATAGACCAACAACAGCAAGTCCTTCACGAGTGTTCGTGACACTAGCTGGGTTAAAATTATCGTTTTACCCCTAGGTCACTTCTGTATCATTAAATACCAGTGCTTCTCTAATGAATAACTTGTTTATGGTTCAACCATTAAATGAAAACCCTACTCGGGCTAGTGAGAGGATAGAGTCCTTTGTTTAAGTCCCAGAGACACCACTTAAAGAAACATTCATCTACTTACCTTAAAGTTGGGAAGGAGTGAAATCCATCTTGTATTCTTATGTTCTCAGCTCCCCACTCGATCTTGTCCCTAAAATGGTAGGCTTAATGAGCCGGCGAACTGGCCACTCTCACCCATACAAATCAAAGGACAATCCCTTGTAACAATCCCTTTGCTTTTGTGTTTGATCTTGAAATAATATGTTGTTTATTTGAAGAAAATGTAATAGTATTTCCTTTAAAGTAATCATAGTATCCAGAAGTTGATTTTCTCTCATATGGGTTTGATGCCTAGTCTGAATCAGATCAAATCCTTGTAATAACAGGCTTCTTAAAAATGTTATATGATCAAGAGTAGCTTCTAAATAGCACAGAAATATGCTTTACATCTTGCCAATGAGCTAATGTAGAGGCATGCATGAACTAACAAACTTTGTTAATAGAACATGTAATCCATGTGCCCCTACAGTACTTCTATAAAGATAATCATGAAACTTTTCACCTTGATGAACTAATAAAATAGACCCACGAAGCATAGAAGTTGAAATTTGTTCTGCTTCATGCAACTTAGTCTCATAGAGAAGATCTGAGATATAGCTCTTTTGAGATAAGAAATTTCTCTAGTATGTGTATAAGATACTTATACTCCAAGAAAAGCTTTTAAAGATCTGTCAAAGCAAACTGATTATGTAAATGTTTAACAATATTATTTATACCAATTGATGAATTTTCGATTATACTACATCATCAACATAAACCAAGATATAGCAATCAAAAGAATGAAGATAAGAGGTTAATTGCTCAAACCAAGCCCTTGACGCTTGTTTGAGTCCATAAAAAGCCTTATAGAGTTTGCACACCATCTGATTATTCTTGGAAGAATCAAAACAGGAAGTTGTCATTAAAAACTTCTTCAATGAGCAAGTTGTTGGGATAAAACGCTATGTCTTTCAGATCAATTATCTCACTCTTGTGTGAATCTAATAGAATACTAATCAACTAGCAACAACAATAATAATCAAGTAAGGACACAAGGAATTTTAATGTGGAAAAACCCCCTCAATGTGTGGAGCGAAAAACTACGGACCAAAGTCAAAATATCCACTATGATCAATAATGGGTTACAACAAGTTTTTCCTAGTCACAACTAGAGACACACACGAATAAATATCTCAAGATTAACAATCTCGACAACAAATGACAACAAATAGTGATGAATAAAATTAAAAATGTCTCACTTGAAGTGACAACTAATTATCCACAGTATCTAACTGTAGGTAGCTCCAAATGAAATCTCCACTGTCCAGTTTGAAAACGCTCATGCCAAAAATACACTGTCAAAATTTTAGTTTGATCGGACCACAAATCGATCCCCAAATGGCTGAAATACGTTATTGTACAGAAGAAAGTTTTTCTCTAATTCTTCTTCACTGCTTTTTGTCTCTCGATTTTTGTAATACACAAAACCAGATTGTTTTATAAGTCTTAAAATAAAACCTATTTTGCCCATTTAATGGGCCTTTCACTAAAGAAAAATGTGAAATAATCCAACACAAACCGCAGAGGAAAACATTGTTTATATCCACTTTAATTGCCATCTAAACGACAAGAGACAAAGTTAGCAATACTTTAATAGTTTTATGTTTGACCACATGGTTAAAAGTTCTTGTATAATCGAGATTAACTTCCTAATGAAAATCTTTAGCTACTAATCTTGCTTTATAACTAGCAATGGTGCCATCTAAGTTGTGTTTGATCTTAAATAACCATTTGCAACCAATGATATTATTATTTGGAGGTGGAACCAAGGTCCATGTTTTATTATCCACCAAAGTATCATGTTCAGTATTCATCGTTTTGACCCAATGAGGACATTTCAAAGCATCTTTCATTGTGGTGGTTCAATTTTAATATATTCTGTCAGCACCACTTTTGGTTTAAAAAATTCTAGCATTAAACGGAGTAATCATAGAATGTTGGTTGTCAATCTCATTAGAAATAGACGCAGGTAATGGGGAATCA
Source organism: Benincasa hispida (assembly GCF_009727055.1). Lineage (NCBI taxonomy): Eukaryota > Viridiplantae > Streptophyta > Magnoliopsida > Cucurbitales > Cucurbitaceae > Benincasa > Benincasa hispida. The sequence continues at coordinate 34,669,188 of NC_052349.1, read as the reverse complement.
TCATTAGATGGAGCCAAAGAAGAATAAGTCGGTAGAGATGAAAATTGGTTAGAAGAAGAGCAGTTATTTGAAGACAAAGAAGTCATGGGTAAAGAAGAAGATAGATCACAACAAAGTAGATGACAAGAACCATTAGAAGTGGGTGAAATAAAAGGTTGAGATTGAGGATAAGATAAAGGATTTGTCATTGAACTAGATTGAGTAGGTTATAAAGGACACATAGTGGTAGTAGGTAGTAGAGAAGAGTGACGTAAAGTACTATTTGCAGCAAAAAATGAGGAAAGTTTAGGGTTAATTAAAAGAGTAGAGGAAATAGTTGAAGAGAACTAGATGAATTAGATAAAAAAAAAGGATGGGATAAAGCTAGAAAGAAAAATTCAGAGAATCGGACATGTCTTGATATGTATAGAAAGTCCAAAAGAAGATAAATATTTATACACTTTATGAACATTGCTATATCCAACAAAAATATAAGGGATAGATTTTGGTTCAATTTTATGATGATTATAGGGTTGTAGAGGTGGTTAACATAGACATCCAAACATTTTAAGAAATGAATAAATTGGTTTGATGTTGAATAACTTCTTCAAAAGTGAAATAAATGGATGAACTATAGTAGGAAGTCTGTTAATGAGATAAATTGCTAGAGAAAATGCATCATCCCAAAATTCTAGATTCAAAGATGCATGAGAATGTAAGGTACGTAAGACTAGTATCTACAATATGTCTATACTTACGTTCTACGATACCATTCTGTTGAGAAGTATAGGGACAAGTAGTACGGTGCGTTATTCCATTGGTTTTAAGAAAAGGAATAAAAGGACGAAACTCTGCCCCTCCATCATTTTGAAGATGTAAGATAAAACAATTAAGAAGTTATTGTATATATCAACAAAATAATATAGTATTGGAAGCCATTTTTAGAAGTGACAAAAGTTGGTCCACATAAATCGACAACAACTGATTATGAAGAAGAAGAATATTGTGTAATGGAGTCAACAAGATGTACAGTATGAATCTTTCCAACAACACATGTATGAAAAAGACATTTTTTATTACGAGGGTAAGAAATTTTACAAGAATAAAAAATGTGTTTATCAGTAATATAAGATGGATGACCTAAACAACATAGTTCACAGATGGTAAAGTTCCATCTAAATTAATGGAGGCGTGACTTTCAATCCAACTCTCTTGGATGAGTAACATAGAATAGACTTTTTTTTTGTAGACATGGAGTGTTTCTCTCTTTCAGACATTACAGAAACAGTGGAATCATATTTCATTCCAAGCTAGATAAAATGTGCAATGTTAATGAATCAACAAGAATCTTGATGGTTTGAAAATAATCTCTGAGAGTATGATTACTCTTCTTCACGTTTTCTAGCTTTGATTGCAACTGCATCACACGAGCAACATTCTTCGAGGAAAAACGAGTTTTAAGACTCTTTTATATTTCGTTGGCAATTTTGCAATCAAGAACTTCTAATAACACTTCGTTTTCCATAGATCCAAAGAACTGGAAGTGATTAAATTATCCCAGAGAACCTAGAAAGCATACTCAAGATTTGGAGAAGGAATAGAAGAAGATTCATTTTCAATGTTTATCGTCTTTGCCAGTATTTAAATATCTTCATCAATGAAACTTTGTAAGTCATGCCACAAAATGCAACAAGAATTAACTTTCCGTAGTTGATAATTTTCTTCATCTAATCTCATAGTATTTACTTTGCTTCAAGGATTAATTGGCTTTGAATTTTGAGAAGAACAAATCAAATCGAATGTTGTTGAAGATGACACCAATATTGGTGGAAAAAAACTTTGAAGTCATTAAACTCTAACCTTGGTACCATCTAAAGTTTTGAACAGAGAGAGATGAAATTGTCATAAAAGGTTTTGATATTTATATATTATGATAAAAAAAAAATAGTGAACTCTATATATAAGATATCGAGAATAACATAAATAATTACACAGATGATAAAATGTTGGGTCTGCACACTTGAAATTATGAATTGGGAAAGCCCAAATGATAAAATGTTGGCCCTGTTTGCTGATCCAAATCGTGATCCACCAAGTTATTTTGCCCCAAAATTAAATTGGTTTGGTAGAAAACTTGATCCTCCTTTGTCCACGATCTTTTGTCTGATAGAAGTGAATGGCTATTCTGTTTCTGATGAGATTTTCAGAACAATTAATTTCTTTCTCTCTCATTCTCTTTATCGTTTTGCAGAATACTTTGCTAACCCTTTCTTTCTTTCTGATTGTTTCGAGCGATTTCCGTGTGAATGAAGAAGATGAAGAACATGCAATCTTGTAAAAGAAAAGAGAAGGAAGAGATCTACACGATGATATACGTGGTTCGGCAAACGATGCCTACATCCACGGGAAGGATAAGAGTTTTTATTCAAGAGCTAAGTCACATTTTTTCTTTACAAATTACTAGCTTTCTTGTAAGCCTTTGTATGTTTTTCTACAAATTGTAAATGATGCTTATTTATACATTTGTCTGATACAAATAGTTACAATAACAAACTGTAAAGAAAAAGAAATGTGAACTACTGTTGAATATATGGTTGAATGTTTGAGCTTATTTTACTTCATAAAACAATTTTCACAAAAACAACACTTAACAAATACACTAGAAAAATAATATTACTCAATAAGCTTTCTTAATAGAGGTTGTTATGTTGCATTGAAATGAGAGATTACATATATTGTCTCTACGTAAGTCGTTGGTGTATTTACTGGCTTGGCAAGCAAATGGCTTGCCCCATTGGACATTTAATTGGTCTCGCCCTCGATTGCACAACTCAAACTGATACATTTTCTTAAAACTGATTTTGGTTATGACCTTATTTGTTGCTTTTCCTTTGTAGCTTGTTATTTTATTAGTTTTGTTACTATGTGTATGTTTAATATCGATTATATCCCTTAGATCTTAATTTGCTTATAACAACATAAATTAATTAAAGAAAAAAAATACTCGAATACATGCATTGTTATAGTTCACTCAAGTGTCTAATCACAAGTTAATATATGTCAAATTTTCATTGTTGTAATGTCTAATCACAAGTTGGTGTGTTAAATTTGTTGTTATATATATAGTACATACCTATGTATGTATTGTATTTTTCTCTCTTCATGGAATGCATGGAGATGAGTGCAACATTTCTTCTTAACTAATTGATAAAAAGTTTACATATTTCATCGATAATTTTAACCAACACGAACATAGTTGAATGCTATCAACCTTAAGTTGAGAGTTTTGATTTTCTACCCTCTACTTTTCATAAAAGTGCGATTCAAATATATTGAGCAAACGAAAACGGTTTGAGGCCTTTTGGGTCATATTGGGCTTTAGGCAAAATGGGCCGCAATGAATTCAAACGAACAAAAGAGTGAAAAACGCACTTTTTGAGAGTCCGAGGGAAAAAAAGAAAAAGAGAAAACAGCTCCTTGAAAGGGTTTTTGGCGAAGCGAAACACTGGAACTTGAAAGTCTCTACTTTCTTCTTCCTCCTCTCTGTTCACAGTTCCATACAAGATCCTTCCAATGGGAACTAACGCCGCTGCCGTCGAGAAAACGGAGGACGATCTTCGCAAAGAGATCGATGAGCTTCAACGTCAACAACGGGAGGTCCTTCCTTTTTCTTCTTCATTTTTTCTCTTTCTTCAAATTTTCTTCTTCGGTTTCGTTCTTTCCTTTTTCCGATACTCAGTGATGCATTGCTGGTGTTTCAGATTACAGAACGGCTTCGTGATCCTCGCGGACTCCGGAGGGTGGGATTTGCCGGACCTGGCCCAAGAAACTTCGCCGCTAATGGACCACGTCGGGGATTTGTTCGACCTGTAATATAATCTCATCTTTTTGTATCTATTTTGCGCGCGTATTATCTCTCTACTCGTTATGTTTCTTGTTATTTCGTACCTCATGAAGCTTGGTTTTAGTTTTAATTGCATCCCTTTGGCAATTTGGGTGGAGACCATGACGAGTTCTTTCGTTTTTTTATTGCACTGTAAATAATTGAGGATATACCGATAATTCGAGTGTTTCGCTTCAGGGGGAAAGGAACGATGCTGAAGACCAGCCTCCTGCTAAGCGGCGGCTATCATCTGCTGTTGTTAAGGTGAGGCTCAGAAATTGGTTTGTTTTCTTTGGGTTTCTAGCTGGGGTGTTCTTAACATTTTTTAATGTTTTATTTTCTTTGGGTTTTGTTGCTAGAGCTAGGAATTATGCTAGATAACCTAATGAACATGAAAGATGAGCTTGGTTGGCCTCATAATTTTCTTCAAACCATGATTGCCATGTCGTTCATTTGCATAGTTTAACATTTACCCTTTTTATCTCTACCTTTTAATAAATATTGGAGCACAGATGGAGGAGGATGGGGAGATAAATGAAGAAGCTGAAGGAAAGGATGCAATGAAGGATACATCTCGGGAAGAAACTTCTGGAAGTGATACAGCCTTCCAGAACGATGTGAAACAAAATCATTTACGGCAGAGTGGTTCATTTAGATTGGATGGGAATAGAAGAGGAGCCAGGATGGTAATTTCCATATATACTGTCTTTTAATCATCTAGACAATGCTTTGGTTTGATGCCCCACAGCAGGAAGTCTCAAAGCTCTGTTTTATAATTTATATCAGGATTTTGAAGTTCCAGCAGCAGAAAATGTTCCAAGGATATTGCCTAAGAATGAGGATCCTAGCTTAGTTAGCAGGAACAAGAGAATGCTGGGTCAGCTTTTGGGAACGTTAGAGGTATGTGTAAAATGATTGATTGGGTTAAATTTGTCATGTGTTGCACCATTTTTCCAGCTTCAATTCTCTAATCTTTGCACTCGAGAGAAAAGGGTAGAAAATGTATCTTTTATGTTTCCAATCTTTTAATTAACAAATTTGTCCCCGCCATCGAGCATTTACTCATATTGGTGAAAATATTCCAAAAGGGAAGTAGATGCATGCAATCCATCAATCTACGGACAAGATAAATAGATATTTCTGGATGAGCAAGTGAATGCAATGCACGAAGAACTTGAAATGTTGAGGATAGGCTAGAGAAAATAAATTTTAAGCTACATCCTTTTTCAATTCATATGATCATACATCTCTTTTGCCCAATTGGAGAAGTCTTTTGTAACTCCATTGGATAGGGTTTCTTGCCCATCTTTTGTAATTTCATACATTAATGAAATTTGTTTCTTATCGACTAATAATAATAATTATAAATAAATAAATAAAATTTAAGCTGTAAATCTAGATTTTATGTTGATTAGGTCCTTAAGTAGATGCATGTACATGTTCTGTTGTACTTTGGGCGTTAATCTCTTTTCATTACATCAATGAAATGTCTTGTTTCCATTCCCCAAAAGAAAGGAAAAAAAAAGGTAGATGCATGTACATTTAAAGTATTGTGTTACCTGGCCAGAAATCATGAATAAACTACAATACATTGATTATTGTAGGTCTTTAAGTTTTATCCTGTTTGTGTGGGTTCTCTATTCATGAAGATGTTGCTCAAAACCATCTTTCCCGAAGAGCTGCTATATCATAATTGTCCGTCATTAGCCTAGTTTCAATAACTGTGTCCGTCATAATTTGCTTTTTTTTTTTTTTTTTTTGGGGGGGGGGGGGGGTGGGGGGTATTTTTATATATCTTCAGAAATTCAGGAAGGAAGACAAGCAACTCTCAGGAACGGAAGCTTTTATGAGAAGATCGGATTCCTTACAAAGAGTGAGTTATTGTATGTCCTTTTTAAAAATTTAACTTCCTAGCATGTTTGAAGCTGATTTCCCCTTTTGATAACTTTTGAAAGGCTGAGCAAAGGGCACGAGAGGAAAGCGAAAGATTGAGGCAACAAGAGCGTGAACAAATTGCAGAGAAACGAAAGAGAGATCTGGTCTGTAATTTAATGAAAGGCTAAATTAGATAAATATCTATGAGGTTTGAATCTATAATTATTGTTTTTTTTAACCACTTCTATCTTCCACTTCTTTAGATGCTCAGAGCTCGCGTGGCTGCCAAGGCAGAAGAAAAGAAGTTGGAATTACTTTTTCTTCGATGGAGCGAGCATCATAAGAAACTTTGCAATTTTATAAGGTCTGGTCGTGTTTAATTTTCATGAAAGCATTCACTGATGTCACTTCTGAGATTACCAAGCTATATCATTGATCTCGCTTTCCTATTTATGCAGGTTATTTTTAATTTTGGTCCAAAAGTGTCCATATTCACATTTTATTGAGACAAAGATAAGTTTCTGTTCATGAATAGTGCTGAACTAAATTCATGGGTTTTGATTAAAAAAGATTAAAGAATACTAACCTTACTAGTAGATGTTTCCTTTTATGCTGGAACTTAAATTGCATTTGAAGGCTTTTTTTAATATTTTTTTTTTTTTTTATTTTTATTTTTAGTAATAGAATTCCATTTTGAGTTTTGAGGGTACTTTTTCACGAAGTTTGTGTTTTCCAGGACAAAGACTGAACCTTCAATTTATTATTTGCCAAATAAACCATTGGACGAGGATGCAACCTTGGCCGAGCAGCGAAGAGACGAGGTTAGTGCCTAGTTTGATATTTTCCTTGAAAAGGCAATTTTGCTTTGAGATCTTCTGCAAATCAACTGCCTTAACCTATGAGATCCTAATACTATTCGAGTATTCCGCTCCAAGGGCCAAGTTCGTTTAGTTTGAACTTAATGTACCCTTTTAATCAAATTGGGAGATGTTGTTTGATGTAATTGTTTGACTCGGAATATAGTTGAGTCCCGTTTGTTACTGAGAGAATGGGGATTGGGACACACACACAGATATATAAAATAAAACATCACTAAAGGTGAAGTTGGTTTTTCTTTTGTGGGTGGGGGGTTGCATCTCGATGATGCCATTGAGCGGGATAGTTTATTTACATATTGATATCATAAGTATTTGCCCATTCACTCATTTTATAACAAAAATGCATTTCAGGCTTTTATGGAGTGGAAAACCTCCAGAAGGGAAGAGTTGTCCGAGTATCAGAAACAGATAGGAGAACAGTATATTGCAAATGTTGAGAAGGACTTGGAGAGGTGGCAAAATGCCAGGAGGGCAAGAAAAGGAAATAACGATGTATCGAATTTGCAGGAAACCATGGACAAAGAATTGGACACCCATAGACTTGAGCATGGTCCAAAGAAAAGGAATATCCCTGGTGGTAGCAACAACGAGGACGAGGATGACGTGGAAGATATTAACGTTGGAGAGGATGACATGATAGATGACGTACTTGGTGTTGAAGATAATGGGCGTAGGGGCGAGGAAACAGCAAAACCCGAAGCTGATGTTGCAAGTCCAAAAGCTGATAATACTGTGCAGTAGAAGCTGTAAGTACCTATTTGATTTCACGTAGTAGTCCTATGTGTTTGTATCTGTCCTTTCTTTGTCTTACTAGTTTTATTCTTCTTGCTTTTTAAAATTATTGTTTGTGTTTTTTAAATGGCACCAATGGGGTTCCACACACTCTTTTTCATTCTACTTTTTCACAGCCTTCATAGAATTGGTAGATGCTTAGTCACCAAGTTTGTTCGAGGCATGACTTGTAAAAATATCTCAACTTCTTTCGAGTCATGACATCAGAAACGTACTTATGTTGCCATTTCTTTTCTATTGAATATTAATCGACCTTTTCTTTTGATTGACATAATGAAATTTTCTTTATTCCATTCTGTTACATGGTAATTTTTAAAGGGTGTTTTAGGGGTATTTTATTCATATTTATCTTTTTATTTTGAGTGTTTGGTGGGTCAGCTTATGCACACTTCAATTAATCTCACAAGACAATTTGTATTTATCTATTACTAATATGCGAGTAAATGGTCTATTAATAGTTGACAAATTGGTCTATTTATTATAGATTCAATATTACCAAATGACAAAAATTACATGTTTGATGCCTTGTTTGATTTTATGTTTTTAGGAAGAGTATGTTCTTAAGCTAAAATGAGCTTGTTGATAAGGCGCCAATTTCGATGTTTCGTAACAGGATTAAGGTAGAGGATTCTCTTCAAATAGAGTGATTTTTAAATAAGAATGGAAATCATTTGAATTACAATTAAGTTATTCAATTGATGTTTGGCTGATATGACAAATTGAGCATTTAGACTCTTGATTTTGGGGAAAACTGAATCAAAAGTTTTAGGGGAGATGTAATATTATCGTCCTTTCCAATTAGATTACTAAAGGAATTGTGTTTGTTAAAATTTTAAAAAATATATATATAAAAAATTGCGTTCTTTTTAAAGTTATCTCAAACTTATCTTTTAATTTGGCTAAATCTTATTCAGGATTACATTTATTTTGTATTTAGTACTTCTAATTATGGAAATTGTTTGATGTATTATATTGTGTTGTTTTGGTTTTAATATTTTAAAAAATGGTTGTAAATCAGAGATGGCTTCGTGAATTATTATTATTTTTCAATAAATGAGATTTGAAAAAAATAATATAAAATTTTAAAAAGATTATGAAAATTAAAAAAAAATAATAATAATAAAAAGAATTATTTTAACAATTGTGTATATTAAATTGCTGGGTGGCAAATTAAACCACAAAAATGGGAGTGCTTCATAACGTTCTAAAAAATCAAGCTCTTATTTCAGGATTAGGCATGTATTAAATTTCATATGTCCAACATTTCTATCTTTATTCACCCGTGAATTGGTATTTTCATTAGGTAATTGTAATTTGTAGTATTTTTAAGAATAATAACCAAGTGTATAACACCATTTAAAAAAAATTGAAGTGCCATGATCAATATTTTGGATCTAATATCTATATTTTCAACTGTCCATTTTCATTATATGTTTTTTGATGTGGTATAAATAATAACCGTGAAAATATTTATTTATTAAACTAAATATTTTTTCTTTGAATGTTTGTTTATACAATTTTCATAAATTTTTGTTAGATTTTTAAAAATAGAAAAATAAGAAAAATTATTTATACAAAATAGTAAAATTTAATCTCTTTGATAGAGAAGATAGAGACTCATAGAAGTTTATTATCTTTAATATGTCGATAGAAATCGATCCATGCTTATTTGTATTTTTTTTTTTTTTTTGCTATTTCTATAAATAATTTGACTTTTTTTATAGACATTTTTGTTAACGTCATACATTTAAACTCCGTATGAAAACCTATATCATGATTCCCAGCAATACAAAACGAATATTGAAAATTCAAACAAAAACAAAATTGTAAAAACCAAAATTTGAAAATTTAACTTGAGCATGCAATCATGAAGTTTAACCTGACTAGGTGAAAGTGAAATATTCTCAAATATAATAATGAATAAAAAGATATTGAGAAAAAAAGAAAAAGAAAAAGGGGGAAAATAGAGAAGAGGAGGGTCAGAAACTTTTACTTTAGACACAGTGCGAGTGTGGCTTTAGTTAAGTATTAAGCAAAGTAGCCGAAGCCCACACACAGTGTCTATTGTAATTCTCACTTAAAAAAAGAAAAGGAAAAAAAAAAAGAGTAAAGGATTCACTGAAAGAAGAAGAAACCAGAGAGAATCGATAATGGAGGAAATGACGTCACGGCCTCATGTGAACCCTCGCAACACGCAACGTCCTCTTCCACCGCCACCGTCAAGAAGAGCCGACAACGACAACCACCACCGTCCTCTCCCACCTCCACCTTCAAGAGCTCCCTTCAATGTCCACAACACTCACCGTTCTCCTCCTCCATTCCCACCGTCCAGGTCAAATTCCGACGCTCACAACACTCGCTATCCCTCTCCGTCGTCTCCGCCTTCACCGCCTACCTCTCGTCGGCAACATTTTGGTTACGGCACCGCATCGTCGTCATCTTCCTCATCAGCTTCCTTCCGAGGCTGCTGCTGTTGCCTCTGTCTCCTCTTCTCCTTCATTGCTCTCCTCGCTCTCGCCATCGTCCTTGTCATTCTCCTCGCTGTCAAACCTAAAAAGCCTCAGTTCGATCTCCAACGAGTCGGCGTTCAATACATGGGGATAACCGCTCCAAATCTCTTCTCATTGTCTTCCTCCGACGCCGAGACCGCCGCGACAACGGCGACGACCTCCGCGACAACGGCGACGACCTCCGCATCGTTATCACTCAACATTCGATTGCTGTTCACGGCGGTGAATCCGAACAAAGTCGGAATCAAATACGGTAATTCGAGGTTTACAGTGATGTACCGAGGGATTCCGTTAGGGAAAGCGATAGTTCCTGGATTTTACCAAGAGGCACACAGTCAGAGAGAAGTGGAGGCGACGATCGCGGTGGATCGAGTGAATTTGCTTCAGGCGGACGCCGCCGATCTGATCAGAGACGCTTCGTTAAACGATCGAGTGGAACTGAGGGTTTTGGGGGAAGTTGGCGCCAGGATCCGCGTCTTGGACTTTGATTCGCCCGGCGTCCAGGTCTGTTCTTTCTTTTTTCTTTTCTTTCTTAATTACCATTTTCACCCTGCTTTGAAATTTTATTTTCCCCCTAAATTTTATTCGCTTTTGAATATTATGGAGCACGTACTTCACATTTTTAGATAATTGATTGATAGATTTTAGATTCTTTGTAATGAATGAATATATTCTTGGACAAAATAATAAAAGAATAAATGTGTGTATAAGAATTAGACGAAACTAGCTCAATTGCCACGAAAAAAGAAATAGACCCACAAAACAAAAGGTCTCGGTTTTATTCGGTAATCATTCAATTTTTTGTTTTTGAAAATTAAATTTATAGATATTACTTCCACCTCTTCATTTCTTTCTTAATTATCTATTTTTTATCAATATTTTAAAAAATCAAACTAAAATTTAAAAACTAAAAAAATAACTTTTAAAAATTTGTTTTTATTTTTAGAATTTGACTAAGGGTTTAGCTATCGTACTTGGTAAATATGCAAATAATTATAAAAAATAGGAAGAATTATACTTAATTTTCAAAAACAAAAACAAAAAATAAAATGGTTACCAAACTCTAAAATGAAGAATTTATAGGGGAAATAATCAATTTATTGCTTTAAATTATTAGTATTTCGTGTAGTACCTAGTTTTATTAATTTTTCACGATTTATTTAAGATTTTTTTTTAAAAAAAATTTCATCTCAAGATAATTGAATCTCTGATCTTATATTGATAGTATAAACTTCGTGTTAGTTGAAATACCTTTTTATATATATATAAAACTTAGATTGACCCATCTTTTTGTTCATTAGATGTGTTTTTAATAAAATATTTGTCGAAGGTTATATACAAGTGTTGAAAATGCAGTTAAATTTCAATTAAAAGTATTAAGAAAAGGAAATTATATAATTCATAAGTCTATATTTGAATTAGAATATTAGAAAATATAGAGATAAAAATAGAAATGAAAATTAATTGAAATCTATGGAAAATCTGTAAATTAATCCCAACAAAAGTTGATATGAAGATTTCAAAACTACATACTCTCCAATAAAAGTTTTAACTTAAAAAAATAGAAAAAGGTAGTTTTATAAGTGCTTGTTCAAATAATTAAAAATGATTTTTAAAGTAAAAATTTAGACCATAAATTATAGTTTGTAACAACTTATTTATTAGTTTTTCTTTAAAAAAAATTATTTATTGGTTCAAACTTTCTAATATTATATATATATATATATATAATATTAGAAAAATGATTAAATTGTTATAGAATTAAAAGTGAGTGAGTACGTTTAGAGTGCGACTAAATTGTTACTTCTATTTTATAATATATATGATCCAAATAGTTTCAAACTTTAATTAGGATAACAGACCAACCAGGAAAAACACATAAGAAAACAAAAGTAAGTACAAAAGTCAATATATAGGCCAACCCTGAAGTCCAAAATAATTCTCAATCCCAAAAAAAATGCAAACACAAGAAGAAGAGAAATAATTATGGTATATTTTTCCAAAAAGGAAAAAGGAAAATAATTGTTTGGAGGATGCTTTTCTTGTTTTTATAAATAAAAAATTGCAAAAATAACAATCACCAAATAATCATATTAAAAAATTAATAATAAACTATAATGGAACTGGAAGGATGTAAAAGATCATAATTAAGAAAAATGAAATTACACTGAAAAGTAGAAAAGGAAAATTGGAGCCGAAGAGTAATTAAAATTAAAAAGAGAAAAAAAAAGGGTTGAAAAGTCGAGAGAAAAAAACATCGAGAAACCGTTGTTCAAGGAAACGGTGTCGCTTAATTGCTTTACTTTTACGCGGTCATTCAGGGAGGCGCCAAATTGGTGGGCCATACCGACCGAACAAAACTACTTTTGTTTTCAACCCTTTCACATTTATAGGCTTTTTTCTTTCTTTTTTTTTAGTACTTTCACATTTATAGTTTATTCAAAACTGCTTTATCCTTTCATCCACCATGTGTTGTCCCTATTCATCTACGTAATATAATAATGGTTAAAATATCATTTTAGATCTCATTTATTAATTATTTTATTTTTGTATTTGATAATTAAATCTATAGATACTATTTTTACCTCCAAATTTCTTCATTTGTTATCTACTTTTCATCATTGGTTTAAAAAATCAAGTTAAATTTTGAGAACTAAGTTGTTTTTGTTTGAATATGGCTAAGAATTCAACCATTGTACTTAAGAAATATGTAAATTATTGTAAGAAATGTGGATAAAATAAGCTTATTTTTCAAAAACAAAAATAAAAAATCAAATGATTACCAAACGGGATCTTTGTTTTTCAATTTTAGCCTAAATTTCAAGTATCCAATTTTAGTATTTGCAATTTGTTAAATCTTGAATTTAATATTTCTATCTAAATAGGTTGAATAATAATTTTCATACAAGAAAATGCAATATGTGTGAATATGCTTTCAAATTTATAGTGAAAATGTTAATAGATAATAAATTTTTTTTGAGAAAACTAACAATAAATTAATAATAGGGTCTAAATTGAAGATTAATTTAAAAAATACATGAACTAACATTGAAGAAGAGTAAAATTACAGTATGAAAGTTGAATACTTGGAACTGACCTTTTGAAGGTTCAGAGACCAAGAAAGAACCAAAGTAAATGTTTAAAAGAAATTTAAACCTATAAATAACATGTTAAATATATTCATGACTTGACATATTAATCATTTCACACACTATTGTAACATGCTTCTATTTTTTGTTATTGATTTATAACTCTTAGAAAAAGATTTCTAAAGATAACCAAACTATGCCATCATCTATTACTCTTATATGATAAATGCTTGAGGCATATCATGTATTATCTCTAGCGAATACGATCCATACTTAGATGTTGTTGTTTTGACAATGCTATTCCTAATTGAAAGTCAACTATATAAGAAATTCGATGTGAGCTCTTACTAATTAGTGCGTAGCGAAATATTGTTGTTTTGTTGATGACAACGACGACGAAATTGAAAAAATATCGATGATTGACAGGTGTCGGTGGATTGCTCAATAGTGATAAGTCCAAGGAATCAGTCTCTGAGTTCCAAGCAATGTGGATTTGATGGGTTCAGTTTATGATTCTTTGCCCCCACTTCTTTTTCTATTCTAACTGGTTTCTTCTTCTTCTTCTTCTTCACTCTCTATCTCTGCCATTTTATACTCAACAGAGATTGGAATGATTGGGGAGAAAAAGAAAAAAAATGTACACAAAAAAAAGAAAAAAGGAAAAAAAGAGAACAATTAGGTGTGTTTAAAAGTAACAAGCAATCCTTCTGTTCAGTACTTCACATGGAATGAGTCATTCAAAAGCAATGCTTTTTTCTGATTCTTATTATTAAAAACAAAAAGGAATGGTGAGAATCAGAAAACTTTATTCTTTTATATTTTGGGAAGTTTGTATTTCTTCACTTGTCCTCTTTGTTTGATCAATTTCAATGTTTAGTTGATTTTTGATCCATTTACATTCCAAGTGTTGATCTTGAAGCTAACTCATTCGTTCATGAGTTGATTGAATTGATTTTGAGTTGAACCATTTAGGTCATGTTTACCAATTTATAATGAAAATTTGTTAATTGTAATGAGATTCCATTGATAGACCAATGGTAATGGACTACAATCGCAAACATAATTAGATTGCTTTTTATCACAATTACTTATAATTATGAATTTGCCATATTTACTATTATCGTTGTTGTTGTTGTTACCATTTAAGATCAAACGGTAACGATAATAGTAAATATGACGATAAACGTGACAAATTCATAATTCTTATGTTGTAATGTAACGATAATGGTAACAATATTGATGTAATTTTCAAATGCAATTGGATTGAACATCCTTTTCTCATCAATTAGTTTGTGTTTTTTTATTACGGATTTGGAAACGATCCCCAAATGTCAGTATGAGTACGAAATACAAGTAAACAACACCTAACGTAATCAAATGGGATCCACTTTTTAGATTACCATTGATTTATTATGTTTTCCTGAGTAAACATGGCCTTGATTGTTTTGTTTGACTGCGTTTTAAATCTGTGTTGAAATTTAAATTTTGGTCACTACATTTTTTTAGCACAACAAATAGAGGTATAAGAATTTGAACCTCTAACCTAAAGGGAGATAGTACATAATAATTGTCGTTGAGTTATGCTTGCTTACCGTTTTAAATTTGAGGGCTGAAATTATAAGTAATCTTAATGTTTTCTATTGAACCAACCATTTGGTGGTGTCTCAATTACCTTCCATTCGGTGAACCAGAAATTTGTCATTGTTTGTTGCACAAAAAAATCATGTTTTTTTTTCCTGTTAAATACCAATATTAAGGTTCACAAATCTAATAATTTAAAAATGTTTGTCATTAAAGTTTTTTAAAGAAAAAGAATGTAACATACAAAAATTCTAATTTCAATAATGCTTAAACTTTCAATATTTAACTTTTAATTTTAAGCTTTAATTTTGTTTCAAAATAACAATTCATACAATTTTTTTTTTTTTTTTTTTTTGTGGAAATGGAGATGAAAAATATGATGTGATAGTAATAATATTTAAAATAGTGGTACACTTATCATTTCAATTACACTCTTTATCATTTTAAAATTTTTATTTTTAACTTTAATTTTTGGATTTAGACAACTATTTAAAATGAAGATGAAAATGGATGACCTTGAACTATAAAATATATCAAATGCAAATCTTAGTCGCATTCAAAATGACATTACATAAAGGATAGTAACAATTTTAGTTTATGTACTTTTAATCTTAGTAATAATTGAGTTCCTTCCACTCATTAAATGTCAACTTTTGTTAACAACTTAGTCTTTATAATTTATAAAAAAAAAAAAAAAAATTGATTTCCGATCAACTAATCGATTTACATGTGTAGAAGTTTCATTAAGTCGTAATAATCTTTTTCACAACAGAAGCTAATTCGTTACAAATTGTGCAGTACAATGATTAAATTGTTACTTATTAATATTTAAAGACTAAATTATTATAAATTTGAAAATACAAAGACTAAATTATTATCAACTAAAATTTTTGGACTAAATTGTCACTTTCATTATAGTTTAGAGACCAAAAGTATTTTTTTTACCAAACAAATTGAGACAATTGTTTCTTCATAGTTTTTTTTCCCATTTCTTTGTTTTTCTTCAACCTTCAAACTAACGCTTTCAATTGACTCCACTCTTCTAGATTTTTTCTATCCTAGACGTGTTTGACTTTTCTAGTGTTTAATTTTTCGTAGTAAAAGAAGATTGTAGATTTCTTTTCTGGTGAATTACTTTAATCACGATATGTGGTTCTCCTGCCATTTCAATCAAAACTCTATCTTCTAAAACTTAGTTTAAAATTGTTGCAATTCCTAAACTAAGCGTTGTCAACCATGAATCAGTTGTATTATGAAGTAAGTTAGCCCTCATTTTAATAGAGAAACTAGTGATGTTGTTTTTTAATTTGAAACAATTTGGAGGGCTGAGGATTAATATAAATTTAACACTATCAATACACAAGTGAAATTTTTCCTAAAATTTATACGCAATATTGAAAGTCCAGGAGGATAATCATAATCAATATTTTGTATAATTTAAAAGAAAAAAAAGCATTGATTAGCACAATTTTGTCCTTCGCTAGAGGAAAGCTACTAAATTTTAGGCACTGTTCACTTGTTTTCGAGAACTTTGTAAAAACATTTGTTTAGTGAGCCTTTCTTTAATGATTTGTAAAAGTAGAGACTATTTTGTGTTTGAAATTACTGTTCATAATTTTATAATTAAGATCAGTTCTTCCAGAAAAAAATTATCCCAAACTTTTGTTCTAATAAGTAAAAAAAAAAAAAAAAAGTATTTTCAAGAATATTCTCTGAACAACCCTTTCCACAAATCACAAGTTCCAAATCCAATTCAAGATTAAATTTTGTTATTTTATGTAAATACTTTTTTTTTTAATTTTTGAAAATCCTCCTAAAATGAGTATCTCAAAAAAAAAAAAAAAAAAGAAAAAAGAAAACTATTAATTATAATAAATAATAAAAAACTTACCTTGTATCCAAGAAGCATCTCTTAAGATTCAAGAAGTCATATCATATCAACTTTACACAAACTTTTTAACATAAAAACCAATACTCTCTCTCTTTTTTACTTTATTGTCTATGCTTTATATATATAGAGAGAGAGAGGGAGGGAGAGGGGTAAAAAGGGCTTTTTGCCTTCATTCCTTTTCAAAGTTTTTGAAGTTGCACATGTAAGAGCTGTTATGAGGGAAGATGTCCCAGTTACAATTAACTTTTACACCAATAGCCACAACAATAACTATTTCACTAACCTAACCATGAAATGACAAGAAGAGGAATACAACTAATAGAGTGAAATCCAAAAGTTAAGGGGGTGGAAAAAAGGGGGGGAAAAAAGAGGCATAAAAGTGGGGTGTTGTTACTTTTTTTCTTTTCTGCTCATCATATGCATTAGCTTTGGATACTTTTCTTTATTCACAAGCCAATTTGGTATCAAAGCTGCTCAAGCATATAGCAAAGGCCTGAAAAGCAGACAGCGGATATCGATAGTCCATCGTGAACATGTCTTTACCAACCTTCCCGAACTGAAGAATGATCTTGTCGTGCTCGGGTGGGCCTGGTTGAGACGGTGTTGGAGCGCCAGCGGCTGGTTGTATAGCTGCAATCAACTGAAAGTTCTTCACTGATGCAACGGTTACTCGCCCACGAAAGTTGAGGCACCAACATTGCAGCTGTTCGTGCCATCTTGGGGGCTTGTTTTTTAGAACCAAAGGTCTCATCTTTCCCTCCTCGTCGCCATCCAATGCTGCCCTCCCAATTTCAGAAAATCTAGCACTACTGAACTCCATGGAATGATCTAGGGCCTTGGAGAAGGATGCACTACGAAACGAGTCGTCGAGAGAGTTGGGAGGGAGGAGCTCGGGTTGGCCTGGAACAGTGCCACCAGCATCGAGAGAAGACACTGGTATTGAATGCATTATACAGTGCATTCTCCGGGGTCCCCGTGTGCCTAAGACGTTTAGTTCATAACTTATATGGGCTATGTTGTAACTGCCAGTTGGGACTTTTGGCGAAACCTTTTTTGAATAAAATCTACGGCTAGTTTTCCCAGGAGGAGGGAGCGGGGCAGCGGTGTATGGAGGTTGAGTGTCATAGACAATGAATTTTGTTCCGAGAAAATTCGACCTGGAAATAAACACAAAAATTGAATCAGGGAAGATATTTTGACTATATGGATGAATGATGAATACCAAAAAAAAAAAAAATCCCATCAAGGATTGGCGGAAAAATTGCTTATTGAAAGCCACCATGAAGAACAAAACTCAAAGAGTTCAAAACTTCACACCAATATAGAATCAAACCAATCATGGAAGACCAGAATAAAATGAAAACTAGTTATCACCTCAAGTCTTTTAACTGAAAAGAAAATTAACTATCAAAAGAAGTTGTTGCTCGATCAACACCTTTCATAAATTCAGTTTAAGGGGTTAAATAGGAAATTCTCCTCCTTGTATTTCCATTTTGCCTTCATCGGTTTCTCTTTCGACAGCTAGAATTTTACAAAATCTCTTGCAGTACTATGTCATTACTGGAAACACTACTCGATTCAACAGTGTAGACCTAAGTTTTATATCACATATGAAATCATTCTCAGACTTAATGTATACTATATATGATCTAAACCATAATTTGTGCCCTCAAAAATGTGAGTTTTCAGTGCTGTAATTAACGCATGTATAAGAATAATCAGAATCAGACAATATATTTCATCTGTTCTTCAAGTGTAGTCTCACCTCAGTTTTCCGATGTAAGAGCTACTTGATCTCGAAATGTTTTCTGCATCCATCGAGATAATATACTCTGTGCTAGTAGTTCTTCGTGTACGCTTTGCAGAGAGAAGAAACTTCCCATTTTCAACCAGCAGAGCTGTACCATTTAAGTACCGAATTATAAACAGATTTAAGGTTTTCAACAAATTAAATGGCAGCAGAACAAGAGGCAATTTCCAATTCACAAGCCTATTAGTAATCACATAACATGGTCTATCTTGTTCATTTAGAATTTCTTGAATCTTGATCAACGAGCAGTTTTGCAGCGCCTTGCATAAACTTGCAATTGAAGGAATGCATAAAACAAGTACAACTTTGAAGTGCACAAGTTAATGTGAAAAACCTTGTCAAGAATTCATTTTGATCAGAAAAAACTTTTCTGTCATAATGCCAAAATTAAGTATTCTGGTAGTGTATCTCTATCTACAATGTCAATCAGCATATTAAGAAAAGATTGGCACACACAAAATCAAGCAGAGAAGCATATTCCTTACCAGGGCTAAGACACAAGTAGAGATGGTATGTTAGGTTGGATTTATCCCTCTTAATGAAGCACTGTACAGATCCATCGCGTGGTCCGGGCTATAAAATTTAAAACAAAAAAAAGAACGTACAATGAGTATCTAATTTCCAATATTTGAGCCTGTAAACTTCTCGTCTAGGTATATCAAGAGAAATGTCATATAACCGGAAGCTGTACCTGCTTTAGCGACACTGGGAAGGTAAGCTTCCCACAAATTTCTGGACCTTTAACTATCTCCATGCACATAATTCTCCAAGAACGGCATACTGCAGCACAGGCAACGACATTTTTTCGTGAAGGCCACGTGTTTTCACTCTCTTCAAGTCTTCGAATGACATCATACAACAGCTCGGGTGGAAGGCTGGCCCAGCAGCCATTCTGAACAACAGGAGGCTGGTCATGTAGATCATTCAGTGACGATGCATTGGACTTTCCTCTATGATGACCACTCAACTTGACCTCGAACCCCCGTCTAGATAAGCTCCCAATACTATCTCTCACATCACGAACAATGCTTCGGAATGACATTTTACACAAAACTGATAATACTAAATCTTGACGCCTCTTTACAACAATTTCCTGGTAGATTATATACCAGTTGTCATGTGCCTATGGCTGCCAAAGGATACAAAGCAACTCATAAAGTGCCTCAGAATCTTGTAAACGAAGGCTAAAAGATTGAAAAAAAATTCAAGAAAAGGGCCAAAAGTGAAAAGAAAAGAGATAAGTATTCATAAAAAAGCTGGAAGTATTAATAAAAAAAGCTGCTTTAGGATGCACAATAAAGTCTAAAGAGGCAAGATTAGCAAGTGTAACTCAATCAGGCTCTTTATTCTAATCTTTAGCTTTAAACTTCTGGCTATAAACATGGGATAGTAAGACTACTCCACAAATTCCAAAAGGAAAATCTAGCACAATAGTAACATTTAAAACTACATAGATCTAAAACAAAATATAAACTTAACCTTTCCAACCCAAATGGAAAATGAATCCATCAATATTTCCACTTTCAACATGAGAAAAATCAAACAGTATTGTGCAGGAATTAAAGCAAGTTACCAACAGAATCATTAATTTTCATCATCATAGACAAAAAAACTTGGTCAAAATTCAACATCAGGAAGGGCTTCATGGACTAAATGAGCTAAAAGAACAAACTAGTTCATTAAGGACAAGTCATCTCCTAAAAATCATGAAGAAACCAAGTGATTCAGTCCATTAATCTCTATCATTAAGCTGAAACACAAACCTGTAACAGATGTTTCGAGCTCAATCAGGAAGCTAAAATCAGATCAAGCTCTTGAACTGAGAACAAACCACGAAAGATCTGCCAGTAAAAGAAAGGATGAGGAGCCAGAGAAATTTCAACAACTTTTTTGAAGAGAGAAAGAGAGAAATGAAGGTGGGTGGAAAGTTTTTCTGGGTAAAATCACAAGAGAAGAAAACCCCATCATCAAAAAAGCTGAAACCCCAACATTTTCCCGGAAAATCAGAGGGGGGGTTTTCAGAATCTGGGAAAACGTTTGAAAAGTAAAAGATGGGGTTGAGTACTTAGATTTGAAAAAAAACAGAACTGGGTTACGAAGACCAAACCTGAATGATTAATAAAGGACTGGCAACAAAAAACTCCCTTTGCTACAACAAAAGAAGAAAAAGGGGAAAATCTAAAACGAAAACCACTCAACTTTTTGGCTAAGTAACAGAGGAAACCAAGATATGGGTATGAACAATGAAATCCCAGAAATGGAAAAACAGAAAGAAAGATGAAAATCAAAGCTCTGGATCAGAAACATTACATTGCTACCTTTATCAGGCCTTTTCTCTCTCTCTCTCGTGCGGACCCCAAAGGCTCATTGAATTTAGCTCACAATCAAGGACCAAAGAAGAATAGCTACAGTGATTCCATTTTCCACCCAAAATTTTTCAATTTCAAGTAATTTCTTATGCAAATTCACAATAAAAATTATGTCTCTTTTCATTTAATAAATTGAATTTCAACTATTTCACTTCAATTAATATAATTCCCACTAACAATTCATGACCAAATGGCCATTTGACTTTTCCCGTGTATTGTCTGATGAGGAGGAAGAAGAAAAAAAAGGGTTTTTGGTGGGTTTTGATTGGGTGTGGCCGTTTGTATTGTATAATTTAATTTGGTCAATTGTACTTTCCATCACTTGCTTTCTCCTCTCCTCCTCCATGTGATATTATTCCTTTTCCTTTTTTTTCTTTTCATTATACTAATAAAAAATATATTTGTTTTTTATTTCTTCCTTTTAGTTGAGTAATGATATTGTATTTTTAATAATTCCATGTCTTTAGGTTGTAAGTAATAAAGTCAAACCCATTTTTTGTTTCCAATTAAGGGATGTTTTGCTTCAATTCATTTTTTTTCCACATCTTTTGATTTCCACTATTCGATGTTATAGCGAGGAAGTTGTTTGTATGTATAATTCCACACGGAATCTTTTTTTGATGTCTTAAGTAAAAGTTACTAGAAATAGTAACTATCAATGAAAGAAAAAGAAAATGATTATAAAAAGTGCAATGTAGGCCTATTGATTAATTTTTACTTCGAATTTGTAATAACATCTAACTCAAATATGTAATGAGCAAAAATCTCACTCATTGACCTAAACGACAAGTAAACATTCGATTGGAGGAGAATGGATCAACTAAAGAATGGAAAAACTTCAAGGAGCGAGGTTAGAATCGTACTCTCAAAGAAATGGCAGTCCGACTCTTATATGAATTGTGAAAATAACTTACTCATCTATTGGCTTGTTGTGATAAGAGACGTGATTGAAATCGTCTTTTCTTTGTTTGTGTCATCGAGACACCTGAAGTGTTGACCATATACATGGGAGAATTGACCCATTCAAATCAAAATCAAATGAGCACCTATGACTAAGGAGAATGGAATGTCAACCATAGAGTGAGTGATCTTCTAATACGAGGACAAGTGACTGACCAAATCATGAATCTTTTGCATTTTGATCAACATAGTTGTACTGTAAGTGGACTGCATTTATGTGTTCAAACTGATTATGACCGAAAAAGGACGACTCCTTTTCAAACCGAAAGAGTACCTCACCTCACTTGAAGAAGTAATTGGAGTTGGGTTCCGCTTATTGTTTCTTGTTATATATCTAAGTCTTCTCTCATCAGCAATTGGAAGTACAACTAAGATTTGATGTAACTGAAGGAAAGGAGATAAAGATATAATAGGAGGGCATGGTTAAAAAGGTATGCAAAGACTCTCTCTCTCGCCCTATTGTGTAAGGGTCTTGTGTAAAGTCTTTCTGTTCGTTATTTAACTTCATTCTAAATAAGCGATCAAAAGTATTTTAAGAAGCTGAAGCGAAGGGGCCTTCAAAGAACTTTTGTGTAATCAAACTTTCATTTCATTGGTCTCCAAGGCAAAATCTTGCATAATTGTTTATCAATTTAGGAGAATTGACTTAGTGTTCATCTTGATCCTCTTAGGATTAGGAAGTGTGTTCTTCCTAATTGTGTATAAGTTTTATTAACCCAATGATTAGTTGATTCTTGACTTATTTGAATCTTGATCCACTTTCATTTATGTTGATTTTCTATAGTCTTTAGTCTATTAATACTCTAGTGATTTTCTAATTAATTTATTTATTTTAAGATTTGGGATTAACTAGGTATGACCCACCAATTTTTCTCTCTCGTGTGGGTGTAGGATTAATTGAACATTTTATGTTACTTGATATCAAGCATTTTATTTGCTGAATCTGGTGTGATCTTTAAAAAAGAAAATTGTCAGTACTTTCTTAAAATTTTAAATAGTGAAAGGGTGCTACCAAAGTAGATAATACATATTATTGTGAGACGATGTGTGGTAGATCTGTTCTTACTGACAAATATAATTATGTAATTTCTCAAATTATTCAATTTTAGTGTTGTGTTGTTTGTAGAGATTTGTGTGATAGCAGTGAGAATACGGGAAGTGGGTTCAACTGTGCATATACTTTTGGTAGTAGAATCAGATTGCGTGACAACAATGCATTTATTAACAGGTGAAGAAGATATGTTAACTCTAGTGAAATTTGTGGTGAAAGACTGTTCGTGGGGTAGTAGGAGATTCGGTTTTGTCGCATTTGACGATCTTAGAATAGGGTGGTTGATGGTATAACTCATTGGACAACAAATGAGGTCGATTTTTAGTGTTGGTCGGATGATTTTCCTAATTGACTCTGTCGTTTGACTGAAATAAATAATACTCTCTTGTCTTTGTAATGATTTGTTGTTTGCTTTCCGAAAAAATCAACCTATAAAACTTTAAAACCATATTTATTAATTGAGAAATTTGCTGCATTGGGAGAAATTGTGTGCAAAACGTATTCATGCATTCTGGAATAATTAAAAGTTCTACCATTTGTAGCACTTTTCTTATTTTTGCTAACTTTAGGAGTTTTTCAACCATTTGTATCCTTATAATTAATTTTACTTCTTTGATAAGCTTTAGTAAGTCCCCCTTTATCTTGGAAGTACATTATTTAGTCTTTATGGTAAAAGGTAAGTCACTCACACTTTATTACTCAAAATAAAAATGATAGTGTAGGAGTCCAAATTATTGTGCTATATGAGCAAAAGACTACGTGAATTCAAACTATTTATTATTTTGTATCTTAAATTTGGACTTATCTTAAAATTATTTGTACATGCAATATTTTCTATTGCGATTTACTATCTCAAATTATAATATGACTATACTAAGATCTTATTCTACAAATTTTGTTTAAAAAATAAAAATAAAAACACTATAATTTAATTAAGATTCTAAAATTAGAAATATTAGATTATTTTCTCAAACTTAAGTTTGACCTAACAAAAGAAACCTAACATAGTTAATTAAAGTCAATGGTACACACCTAACCAAATAATATGAACTATCCACTTGGCATGACTTGATTAAAAGTGAGATTAAACAAGTAATTTTTGCTTGATCTTAACTTATGATTTATGAGCCACATGAATTTCATTTCAGACAAAAGTTTAACTCTTCTTATATGTTTTACTGATACCAAACCCAATATATATGAGCTTCATGTTGTTATACATCATTATCTCGTGTAACGAAGATTATTTCACTTCTCATATTCCTATTCTATGACAATTGCGATAACATATTTTTGACAATCACAACCAGTCAAAGTATACTTTTGATTTAGACCATTATATTAATTTATTTAAACATAACCCGTTCATAAATTTCGTTTAAAGTATTTCTCTATAATCTCCCAAATTCTATTAAAAATTTCAGCTCAACCAAATGGAGTAGTAGATTTCCATCACCTACAAGGCTATGCAATATTTTTCTTCAATGCACTACAAAATTTAATGAAAAAGACTCAATCAAATTTCTTGCAAAGTTTATGACCATAAAAAATTATTCCAAATTACAAATATATATATATATATAATAAAAGTCAAAACCACCAAAATAGAAATAAAATTCACACATTGTAAACATTTATATCCTAAAACTAAATATAGGATTAAAAAAATTGTATAAACCAAACCAAATCAGGCACGTATGAACATGGTTGAAGTGACCAAATGCCAATTGTATTTCATTAATTTTTTCAAAGTTTCTGTTAAAAAAAAACTAGTTTTTTTTTTTCAAGTCTCTCACCTACAATTTCTTTCAACAAAAGAAAAAAAAAGGCTATTTATTACCATTTCATTTCTTATTTTATTTAGAAAAATTATTTCAAAGGGTAAAATTGATAAAATTATTTACAAGATATAGCAAAATTTTAGAACTATCAGTATTAGACGATGATGGATACTGATAGTCAGTGTACATTGATAAACGCTGATAGAAGTCTATCAATGTCTATCATTGATAATTCTGAAATTTTACTATATCTTGTAAATATTTTGATTTATTTTTCTATATTTAAAAATAATCCTATTTATTTATTTACAAAATATGGAAAGTCAGCTAGTAAAGTGAAGTGATAAAATAAATTTTTTTAAAAATAATTGGTGTTATTTATGTTTTAAACGTCAAAACATCAAGGAAATTTATAATGGGTATTTTAATTTTACATTTGTAGTACTTTTCAAAAATATTTGTGTATATGACAGATTTTGCCCGCTCTATTCTTTTTTTTTTTTTTTTTTTTTTTTTTTTTTTTTTTTTTTTTTCCAATTTTGCCCTTCTTTCAATTTCTTAAATCTTGATTTTGTGTGATTTCATCCCGATCATTTTAATCTAGACTTACAAGGATGTTCATGGTTTGAGTTTTTAATTTCCTATTTTCTCTCCAATAATAATATCCTTCCATTTTCTTCTTCTCCATATTTTCTCCCAACAATCTCGCTCTTCTATTTTCATCCTATTTGATTTCTTCCGCTTCCATCTTTTTGGGTCCAATTTCGTTTTCTTTCCTCGATTTTGGGTTCTTTGCCATCTAAAGGTCTGTATGCTTTATTGGACTTTCAAGATCCCTTTTCCCCCCTTTTCTAATCCATTTTTTCTCATCCAGAAAGTGGGTTTGCAGTGATTGAAGTTTATTGGTGATATCAGTGATAACCTTTGATATCATTGAAGTCTATTAATAGCTTATGATATTATTCAATTATTGACTAAAGCCCATCAATGATAAAACTTAGGTAGATATTAGTGATATCTATGTATCAATGATGTTAGTGATAGGATTTAGGTAGATATTAGTAATATTCGTGTATAAGTGATATCAATGATAAAACTTAGATAGATATCAGTGATATCAAAGATATATATGATGGGAGTCTATCACTGATAATAATATATAGAAGTTCATCATTTTTTTTTTTGGGGAATTTGAAATTATGGAAGGCTCTTCTACTATTGTTACTAGTGGAAGTAAAATTTTTTTTTATGTATTTTTATGTTTTGCTTCTTCTTCTACTTTGGTAATTTAGGATGGTTTTCATGTCATTGTGAAACTTTCTATCACTTATAGCTTGAAGTGTTAATATTTCAAGGTTAATAGCCACAAATATACTTCCATCACTTATAATTTTAAGGGTCAATTTTTCAAAATTTATGGTTTTTCAAAGTTGATAGCACGTGATAAAAGCTTATCAGTGATAGGCAATGATAGACTTCTATTACTTATAACTTTAAATCTTAATCTTTGAAAGTTGATAGTCACTAATAGAAGTCTATTGGTGATAGCCACTGGTAACTATTGATGATCAAAGAATCATGATCAATCATCATTATAAACAGAGAAACCAACACGAGACGAAGTATTAGTGGAGAGCGTTGTTTGAACCTGAATAATTTAGTTGCTAACAAATGATAGCTAATTAAAGTTGATAGCCATTAATAAAAGTTCATCGGTGATAGAAACTAATAGTTTTAAAGTGTTAATCTTCCAAATTTGATAATCACTGATAAAAGTCTATCAGTGATAGCCGCTTATAGCTTTTTATCGCTGATAGCTTTAAGTGTTAATCTTTCAAAATTAATAGTCATATATAGAAACATCGGTGATTTCCATGATATAAGATTATCAATGATAGTCATTGATAGCTTTGAGTGTCAATCTTTCAAAGTTGACAATCATTGATAAAAGTCTATTAATGATAGCCAACGATAGGTAGATATCAGTGACATCAATGATATGAAAGAGATAGTAAACCTGATGAAACGACGACCTGACCATAGCAACCATATTAGTGAAATTTTCGTGTCTAAACTCTGGGGTAGTTGGAGTCCAAACTTCTCTGAAGCCAGATTACACCAGTTTATCCCATGGTTGACTTGATGGCTTAAAATGAACACTTATAGACAAAACCTGAGGTCAGTCAAGTCATTTTTCGATGAAAAGATTATCTTTGAAAGGAAAAAAAACCTAATAAATTCCAGTGGAAAAAATCAAATGAAGAAGAAGGGTTTGGTTTGGTTGTTCGCCATTTTTACATAAGTGCCCTTAGGAGGTATTGGAAAGAAAACGGCCATACAAATGTTTGGAAAGGACAAGAATATGCAAAAAGGTGATTAGTGACTATCATGATAGAAGCTACTACTGGTAACATGTTATCGTTGATAGAATCTAACACTAATAGCATGTTATCAATGATAGAAGCTACCACTGATAACACGTTATGGGTGATAGAAGCTATCACCGATAGCACGTTATCGGTGATAGAGAACTATCACTGATAGCATGATATCAATGAGATCATTGATAACATGATATCAGTGAGATCATTATTAGCATCTTATTAGTGATGTTATCAGTGAAAGAAGCTATAGCTGATAACCACGATATAAGTGATATTAGTGATATCCGTAGTATAATTCAGGTAATATCTATACATCAAGTTTCTTTCAAAGTTGATAACCAGCTATAGAAGTCCATCATTGATAGCCTTTAGTGATAATATTTCAAGGTTGATTTTAATTGATGAAAGTCTATCAGTGATAGCGACTGATAGCTGTTATTAGTGATAGCCGTGATAAAAGATTATTAGTGATAGTTACTGTGTTAATCTTTCAAAGTTGATAGTCATTTATGAAAGTCTGTCGGTGATAACTACTACTAGCTTTCCATCATCGGTATAGCTTAATCTTTCAAAGTTTTTGGTTTTCTTTCAAAGTTGATAACGACTTATAAATCTATTATTGATAGCCATTGATAGCCTTAAGTGTTGATATTTCAAGGTTGATTCCAATTGAGTGAAAGAAGCTATCACTGATAATCACAATTTGAGTGATATTAGTGATATCAGTGATAGAACTTTGGTGATATCTATATATCGAGTTTCTTTCAAAGCTAATAACCAATTATAGAAGTCTATCATTGATAGCCTTAAGTGTCAATATTTCAAGGTTAATTCTACTTGATGAAAGTCTATCAATGATAGTGACTGATAGCTGCTATTAGTGATAGCCGTGATAAAAAATTATTAGTGATAGTTACCGTATTAATCTTTCAAAGTTGATGGTCTTTTATGAAAGTCTATCCATGATAGCCACTAATAGTTTTCCATCACTAGTGTAGCTTAATCTTTCAAAGTTGTTGGTTTTCTTTCAAAGTTAATAACTACTTATAAATCTATCATCGATAGCAACTGATAGCCTTAAGTGTTAATATCTCAAGGTTGACTCCAATTGATGAAAGTATATCAATGATAGCCACTAATAACTGATAGCAAATTAAAAGCTAATGTTTCAATATTGTATTAATATTTCTCAAATTCAAAACTACCACTAATAGCAACTATAATTTTAAACAACTGATAGAAGCTATCATGATAGTAGCTGATAGCTGCTAATAGCAGCTATAAGTGATAGCAGTTGATAGCAGTTATCACTGGTAGCTGCTATCAATGATAACTTTTAATTTGAGAAAACCAGGAAGAAACGAGCAAAATGGTGGTTGGGAGTGAGTTTTTTAGTCTTTTACCATTTTTTTGTTCTATATATGCAATTATTTTATCCTTGTACTACATATTCTATTATTTTGGGCTTGAATTCTATTTATGCAACTAGTCCAAATATCAAAGTCCCAAAAGGTAATAAGAATAAAAGGATTATTTTCAAATATAGTAAAATGAATTTTCAAATATAGGAAAATGAACTAAAATATTTACAAATATAGCAAAATGTTACTATCATTCAGTGATAGACACTGATAAACTACTATCTTCTATCATTAATAGACATTGGGTGTCTATGACTGATAGACTGCGTGACATTTTTGTTATACTTAAAAATATTCTTAGTAGTTTCGCCATTTAAAACAAATTTCTTTATTTTTTTATACTATATTTACATTAACGATATTTTGTCTCTTATTTTTACGTGTTTTATGAATATTTTTTAAGATGTATTGAAAATGTTGATTCAATTGATAAAATAGAAGTATTGGAAAGTTATTTTTTTTAAAATATTACTTTATTTCCTTGAACTTTAGGTGTTGTATTAATTTAAATCCTAAACTAATAATCGTATCAATTTAAACCCTGAACTTTGAGCTTATATCAACCTAAACCCCAAACTAATAATCGTATCAATTTAAACCCTGAACTTTGAGCTTATATCAACCTAAACCCCAAACTAATATTTGTATCAATTTAAACCCTAAACTTTCATAATTGTATCAACTTAAACCCTCAATTATGTATTTGGATAGATTTATGAAAGTTCGAGGTTTAAATTGATGTATTTATAAAAGTTCAGAGTTTAAATTGATATAGTTATGAAAGTTTAGGGTTTAAATGGATATAATTCCCAAAATTTAATGGTATAATTAAATTTTTTTTTTTTTTAAAGGATCTTATTGGACCGTTAATTTGAGTTTTGGGTTTGACTAATCATAATGGTTCAGCCACGCTAATGCAACAATTGGTCAGTGGAAATGAAGCAACTTCCAGGAACCTCACTCCTTAATTGTTATTATTATTATTTATTAATGCTTTTATCGTTATTGTTATTTAACGAAACATTGAACCCAATAATAATAATAATAATAATAATAATAATAATCTTTTCTAGGTTTCATTTGCTTTACGTCTTTATTTTTTATTTTTAACCTACTCTGACATGACGTCATTTTCACACTAATTTGAGTCCTATCAACAAAATAAAATAAAATTCTAACCTATTTCAAATTTGTTTAAACTATAAATTGATTGCCTAAGTATAAAAAGTGATCATAGAAAAATCTCCATCACTTCCACTATGTGATAAAATAAATTATTTATAAATCTATCTAAAATTACGATTTAATTTATTTTAATGTGCAAAAGCTATTAGATACAGATTTATTGATTTTAGCTTTCCTAAAAGTCTAGTGCCTTTCTAACTACTAACCAATCTCAAATTTACCCTTTCATATTAATTTATTTTACCACATCTATTTTCAAAATTTAATTGATTTAATATCTTATAAAAATTATTTTTTTTAGAAAAAAACTTTTTATCAAACAATTTAGATTAATACCATTAGTTGTTATTCAATTCATATAAAATTTTAAATAAGTATATTATAAATTAAATAACAAAAAAAGTAATCTACTTTATTTATAGAGGAAAAATTGAAAAGATATAACTTTTGAAAATAATTATTCAAATATCGTAGTTTTTTAAAAATAATTATGAAAATATGGTAGTTTTTGTGATGTGACTGGCGGATTTTTTTTAATTGTTCGTCGCTCAACATATTTTCTTTTCTTTTCTT
Source organism: Benincasa hispida (assembly GCF_009727055.1). NCBI lineage: Eukaryota > Viridiplantae > Streptophyta > Magnoliopsida > Cucurbitales > Cucurbitaceae > Benincasa > Benincasa hispida. Next base: position 34,639,176 of record NC_052349.1, on the reverse strand, counting down.
TTATGCAATGTTCAACTGTTCCCTTTTTCTAAAAAATACTCTTCCTTTCTTTTTTTTTTTTAATTGAAAAAATGTTTTTTTTTATACTTTTCCTTTTCCTTTTTTAATTAAAAAAAAATGTACTTCATAAAAATTTACTGTTCTATTTCTTAGTAATAAGAAAAGTTTACAGTTGTTTTATCTTTAACTATTCTAACTTTAAGAGACATTATAGTAAATAATAAATTCTCAATTTTTTTTCCATATTGCAACTATAGTTCGTAATTGAAAATAATAAAATGTAAATTAAAATGTCCATATTAATACAAAAAATAAATATTTTTCATTCATTTAAAAATAATTAAAAAAATCAATGTGTCCCACAAGGCGGACGTCGTCGATTTCAAGCTGGTTGTCTTCATCGACTTTGAATTATAGGTTGCTATGGTTTCTTTTGATCCTCTAGAGGCTCCTCTGCAGGCATTAATGTCCATGCATTATGAAGACGATAGACCAACCTCTGAATCATAATATCCTAAACCAAATGTTGTCATCATCGTCATTAGACTAATATAACCCGTCTGGTTCTGCGTTTGCATCTTAGGAGGCAACTCTTCCACATTGTGATCAACCTCATCAAACTCATCTTCTTCTACTTGACCATATCCCCTATGCCTAGGAGCTGGTTGAGGTGTAATAGGTATATCGTACATATAATGTACCTCTTCCATGTAGCTCTTATTATATAGTAAGAACCTGGTTTGGATCATTTGCAACATAAAAAAGGCTATTGTTGCTCGCTCTTTGTGAATTATGAAACAATTAGATAATATTTAAGATAAATTTAAATTTAAAATAATTAGACAATATTTATTTATGTACCAGATGACCCACAACTGCTCCCCGACGAGTAATGCATCGTCTTGTAATATTATTATATCAATTGATGTAATCTTGAGTTGCATCTCTATCAAATTGCCCAATTGGAACCCCCATTGTAATAAACCCTCTACGATAGTGCCATCACACTACTAAATGTGTAACATTTTCATATCAATCTGCAGTTCTTCGATCGATATTCAGTATTGCACTCTAATGAGACATCTTGCTGGAAGCCAAATTGTCTGATCATCCTGTTAGGAAGATGCCACTCACTAATGTGAAAAATGTTAGGATTGATGTCCTAAATCTAGTGTATCTCGTGGTTTTTAGTTTTGTTAGCTCAAATTATTTTTTTAATAAAATCAAAGATATTTTATTTGGTATTTAGACTGTTAGGTTTTATGCCCTAAAACTCATAGATAGTAAACGTTATTAATTGACCGTCATCAATAAAAAGTTATGGATATCGATTCAATAAATGTTATTCCTTGTATTGTTGTCTATTTTGTCTTAATAACCCTAAATCTAATAAACTAACAACCAAGGCTGTCTTATGAATCTTGAACTGTATCTAGAGACGTACAGGGATCAATGTTCTGTTGGGGTTGATGCCCTAAATCTCGCAGGGTTCTGTAGTTTGTAAACATTTGTATGAACAAACATTTGTCATGTAATAATATGAGATATGTTATTGTCACACCCAGCTTCAGATTACCCTCTAAACCTGGATGGAATGGTGACTGCAGCAGTTACCAATCCTTTTGCTAGCACTTACTACCTATCTAACCTGTTAAATTTTGCTCAAACCCTGAATATGTACATATCATTAATATACGAACATATTAACTTAGAACTTAATACATTTACATTACAGGGTTTCACAACATTATTTATACATGAATATTACAACTTAGTGAGCTACATTTAGAATACTAGTCACTAGACAGACACATATGTACTAACTAATACATGTCTTTAATTACGCTTCCTTCAACCTGTTTCTTTGAGTGGCAGAGCAGCAGCAGAAAAGTCTTTTGGGAACTGACCGCTACTTGAAAGGAAAACATTTGAAAATATGAGCTAGAAGGCCAGTGAGTGACTAACATATAAAGTATAACGTTCATACATAAATTTCATATTAAAACTGAAAGCTTTCACTGAAAACATAAACTTGGTAACTATTATTCATGTTATCATCAACATCATGGAGCACTATTTTATGCTTTGCTAGACTATGCCTTAATCTATCAGTCTAGAGTGGTCCTCTTGCTCACTCCTTATTATCCTTTACTGCATTACAACTTAACTAGGAAGGAACCCTTTCTGTTCCCTTCCTACAATCATAACTTACATCCTTAGTTGAGAGAGTACCCTTACTCAATTCCTCAACGTCAATTCATAGCGAATGTGGAGTCATCTCGACACTACCAATAACAATTTTTCTTTCATTCATGTAATTCTAGTTTAAGCACCGTCATACCTTGGGTACTACTGCTCAGATACCTTCTCTGTGTACTTCAGTATCGAGTTGCTCAGATACCTTCTCCATGTACTTCGGTATCGAGCTATTCAAATTCTAAGACAAAGCTTCAGTACCTTCTCTATGTACTTCAGTACTGAGCTAGTCACATTCTAGGACAAAGCTTCAGTACCTTCTCCGTGTACTTCAATACTGAGCTATTCACATTCTAGGACTGAGCTTCAGTACTTTCTCCATGTACTTCAGTACTGAGCTACTTATACTTACTTGCATATTCTTATCTCTTAATGACTTAGTTGCCTAAACGCATCCCATACTAACGCATCCTCATGGTCATTGTAAAGCATAGCATAAATATAACATTGATGTGTGATGCATTGCTTGGTAACTATTTGAGAATAGTTGTCATAAATACCTTTCAGTAAACATGCATTGCTAAATATTCAAAAGCATTAGGAATTTACTTAAAATATTTAAAACATTTAGAGTCACTCACAGTCTTTGGCAATCCTCTTCATGTATATGCTTATTGTGCGTTGAACACTTAGCCAAATTCTTAGGCCTTAACTTGACTAGGCAGCAACTTTATTACCATGCATCCATGCCTTGCGTTAGGCGTTCAAGCCTCCTATACGTCCAAGCCTTCAACTCACGCCCATTGCCCATCGCATAACAACCTTTGCGCCCATCGTTCAGCTCATGCGCTCGTCTTGTGGCACATCGACGCATGCCCCATACGGTCGTCCGATTGTGCCCATCAGCTCCAACGCAACCTTGCGCTTATGGCTTCAATATGTGTTGCATAGTCTAATGCTTTTCAGCGCGTCCTTAGGCCAATTCAATCTCCAATGCATGTGCTCATCATCATCGTCAAGCCCTTAAAGCTACTTGCTTGTTCAACCCAAGCAGTTACCTACTTGCTCAAAATTTCAAATTTAACTTACAATTTCAATAACTAATTTTCCAGGCCTTTTCTCAAGAAATTTCCTTCTACAAACATTCTCTAAAATGTCTTAGCAAGCTTAACTTAAAATTTTAGCTTAGAATTCCTCGTGGTTGTGCCGGAATCCTTAGATTATAAAGACTAGCTCGACTTACCCGAGAATTTGACCTCCAGCCGAATTCTTCATACTCTAGCTCGATTCCGCTAGAATCTTCCTCCGGCATATCAACCTCAGCAACTAGACATACTCAGGGTTTGAATGGCTCTGGAATTATTTCATTTTCCCAAGCGAATTTCTCTCTCCCTTGCTTGAAGTCGAGCTTCTCTTTTAAACTAACAGCTGCATGCTTTCCTTTTAACATCAAGCTGCCACCTCATCCTTAAAGGATAATGTCAAACCTGAGTATGACAGCTGGCTTAGCTGATCAATCACCAAGATAATCTTTCCCTCTTGGTTATCAATGCAAGGTCAGCTCCTAAGCCAACGCTTGCAACCCCATGGCTGCATACCTCCTCCTCAATGCATTGCTCAATCTGGCTAACGCATAGCTCACTTAGAGGCTATTGCGTCCCTTCTTTGGTCGCATACTTCTAAGCCAACGCATGTCCTAGCCCATGCATAGTTGTCTTATCATATCAACCATGCGTTAAGCCTTAGTATCGCAAGACATTTTACCATGCATCCACCATGGTTTGTCTCATCGCCTAGCTCGTCGCCTAGTACTGCTGCCGCATGACACCATCGCATAGGCCACATAGTGCCATCGCACAGTGTTGCCGCATGCCATCGGGTAGCGTTGCCGCATAACACCATTGGCCGCATACCTGTGGATGCATACCATCGGCCGCATACCATCGGTCGCATACCTTATCAACGCATCATGGCTTTCAGCTCATGCGTTCATCCTTAGCACCAACGCATAACTTATCCTTGCCTTCAACACTTAGCCTCTACAAGCCTTGGTTGCTACACACGCAACCTCATGCGTCCACACTTCTCCATCAACGCATGCCTATACTTTACTTCCATACTTAGCCAAATTTTACTTGTTATATTATCTAAAACTTACCCAACTAAGTATTTCTAACACTTAGAATTTTTTTCCTCCATCTTCCTACTTTCTTTCCTCCTTTCATAATTTTACTTAACATGCTTGTTACTCATTTTTGTAGGAAAAATAGAGTATGGGGTTGACAGTTATTCACTCCAGTCTTTGAAATATGAGATATTTTAGTTGCATTAACCACAAACCAATAAACTAAGATCTCTATTTATCGTTGTAACTTAAGCATGAATGTGATGACATACAAGTGGATCGTGCTTTAAGTGATAACTTAAATGGTCAGTAGTATATGGATAAAGGAGGGAAACCTTATCCTGATGACGCTACGAGTGTGGCTCGCTTTGTAGATGTTATAAGTGTTGTAAAGTGCTACAAATGGTCTGATTTTGACCATTCATATATTAAACATGGGAGTGGGGATGCTCTATACAAAAGAGTTTGTATAAGACCGGACCATGAAATGTTTAGTCTCGTTATATAATGTCATTCATGACATAGATTTTCATTTCACTAGGATGACCATAGGTAATATGACCTTAATCCTGAGTGAGTTGGGAACTCTTGCCTATGAGGGCGGTCCTTTAGTTTACATGGGTGCGAGTGGCCAGATCGCCGATTCAAACCTGCAACTTTGGGGATTCGTCTGATTGGAGAGCTAGGAACTCAACTACATAAGACAAAATTCATCTTTCCTCGATTTAGGGGTAATTAGATAAATTGCTCCTTTAAGGGCTGATTCCGGTGCTTGAACAATGTGACGCCACACCTTCTCTTGGCCGAGAAGGGTTTACTCATAGTAGGACTATGAAGTATTGTTCATTAGATGAATCAGTGGTACTTAAAGAGTTAGATGTAATTACAGAGGCAAAATGGTAAATTGGCCTGACTATAATTACGAGCGATTAATGAAGGGTCATCGTACTGTTGATTGGTTACATTCAATGGACATAGAAATATATCTATAGTGCGAAGAGTGCACCTGTCAGTCTTTAGTGGAATGCTCGACAGTTAACGGATGGTGGATATCGTGATTAAAGAGTTTAGTCAGTTATTTTCGTACCGTTGGAGCTTCAAGCTATAGGTTCATAAGGTCCCCTTGGTAGCTGAATGGATTCATATTGAGAATTTGTTTTTGGGTTAGTTTGAAGTGTTCAAATTAACAAGAGGAAATTTGATTATATATGATATAATTAAATGGCTTCAATTATATGTGATGTAATTGATTTGATGTATTAGATACATTAATTGGAGGAATTATTATTAAATGCCATAAAAGAGAAAAATAACTATGGTTTATATATTGCATGAGATGTGATATTAAAACTATAGGTTATGGATATATTATTTATTTATAATTAAATCAATTATGGGATAATTAATTTCAGTTTTTTCTCCTAATAACAAACTTAGTGGGAAGTTGTGATCAGTTATGGTAACTGATGGATAAAATGAAAATCGTTTTCATTTTTTGATAATGCGATCAATAAACGATTGGTAATCGAACGCATAAAATGATATAGCTATACGATAGCTTGAGAGCATAAACGATCATGCATTGAGTTTGCTATACGATAGACACTCGTTTTCTAAATGATCGAGTACACAGTCTATACGATAGACTCCAAATTTCTCCCACTTACTCGATCGTCTATATGATCTGTCATTTCCTCCTTCCATCTACCAAATCGATACAGAGCCCATAACTCCTGGATTCTTACACCGGGAATACCAAGGTAGCCTCGTGGTGGTGTCTACTTGTTATTCAAGGGTCGAGAGTTATTTGTTCCTGTTCGAGGAGATTGCTGAGGCGTTATGTTCATGTTGTTAGATCGGGGGGAACAAGAAGAAAAGTTCTTCAAGGGTAAGTTCACTTGATCCTTAGTGTTATTTTTTATGAAGCATGCTGTAATTTAGAGTTTATGCATAACTGATGCTGTTTGATTGTAAAATGTGTATGTTCTGTCACAACGGAGTTTGGAACGATCTTGCTTCCACTCACTGGTTCTCTTTGTATAAAGTTTCTTCAATTGGTATCAGAGCCAGGTTGTTCTGATAGTCCAAATTCCATTGATGCATCAGATTACATTTAAAGTTTTGGTGGGTTTTATATCATCTGCAATGTGTTTAAACGTTAGATGTAGTTGTGGATGTGATTCGATGGATGTTTCAGAATGATTGCCTCTGTCTATTAAACCTTTCTTTACATTTCAAGTCAATTTGTAAGGGTCCATGTGTTTCTGGGCATAATGACATTGCTATTTGTATTCAAAGTGTTTGAGTCTGTAAGAGTCATTCGTAAAGAAGCTTCAGCGTGTGTAGATGTTGTTCTCATCAAGGAAGAAGACCAAGGGTTGGTCGCATCGTGTCCAGGCTAAACGATCGTTTAGATACGCGATCGTGTAGAAAAGTTCTACTCGATTGTGTAGTATTTGCTAAACGATCGCATAGCTGATGCTAAGCGATCGGGTAAAGAGTTTACTTGGTCATGTTGCATTGGCTACTCAATCATGTAAACGCTGAGGTAAACGATCGTTGAGTTTATAATACTCGTCGCATGGCAGACGCGCGCACTAAACGATTGAGTTAGCCAACATGCTTCATCGCATATTAACTGGCTACTCGATCACTTGGTATACGATACTTGACGCTTGCTCTTCGATCGTTTAGAGGATCATGCTTCACCGCATAATTGTCGTCTACTTGGCCGTTTAGGCATGCGTTACATGATATGCACTGCACGATCGCGTGGCCTTCATGATTCATCGCATTGTCATAAACACATGATACATGCTACACAATCGTTTATTCTTGTTCAGCATCACTAGATGATCACAAGAAGTTGCTATACGATCAAAGGAATGATGCTTTACTCGGGCAGTTCAAGACTTGGTTCACCTGTTTGAACCGGTTGGCTCGTTGGTTTTGTAATACATAGCTTTACTTTTCCGATTTTTTTAGGTTAATCATCCCAGTCCATTGATTCTTGACGAATGTACATGTGATGTACGTTTATTTATAGGTCATAAAGTATGCCATACAGTTTTAAAACCCACCATAGGTTATGCATTAGTCATGCATCATCTTTATATTATAAGAGTTATGATATAGTAGCTTGCATGACTAAAATTACTTAAAAGCATGCTCATGCATCATATAATATAAGAGTTATAATATATGCATGCATTAAGCATATCCATGCATCATCTTTATATTATAAGTGTTATAGTATAAGGGTGTATGAAAGCAAGTATACTTAGTTCATTACAAGTTATATAAATTATATATAGTAATGAATGAATATTGCATGAAGTATGACACATAGGTTAATTTAGAAAAGTTATAAATACCTAGTCTAGCTTAGCAATGTGGATGGTTTTAGTTGTTTCTTTTATAAGAGTTATAATAGAAATTAGAACTAAAATCAATAAGAAAGACATGCATGCAAACTTAGGTTTAATCATGTTTTAAAAGAGTTTTAAAATTTGATTGAGATAGACTTAAGATCACGACTCTAATGAAATTAGAAGCCTAAGTTTAATCTTTTAATCAGTTTAATAGGATTGAATCGACTAATAAAAGATTAAATATGTACCAAATCTATCTATAAGGGACCTTTTGTCTAAGGTGGATTCTGGCTAGGCTAGGGTATTTAAGTTGATGGAAACGAAACACCCCTACCTGGGAACCTACCTAGAAAGGTGAATTAAATTGATTTGTTGCATGCATGCAAATTTGATGATAGTCTGTTAAAGTGTTTAAAAAGACTTGATTCAAACTTGTTTAATTATCAAAAGCAACAATTGTTTTTGAGCAAATTAAACTCATACTTAGATAAAATCAGTAGCCAGATTGTCTAAGTTTAATGAATCCCTGGGTAGAACATTTAATGGGAGGTACTTGGGGTATATGATACTTTACTTAAACCTCTACACGTTTCTCCCTAAAGTTCACACTGTGAGAGCTATCTTTGACCTCGAGGCACCCTGGGAGTGTCGTCCTAAAGGATGGTGTTTGGGTAGGTCAATACCAAGGTGAACAGAGAGAATGTTCATAATAAGTGGGAGCGGAATGTGTGACAACATATCCCACGGTCTTTCTCATTAGGTTGGATAACGTTTTGTGCACCGCCTCGAGGCACCCTGGGAGTGTCCCCCTAAAGGATGACAGTTTTGCACAATTCTTTATTTAATCTCTTGTAAGGATAAGGTTGCTTTAGTCTCTTATCCTAATTTGTTTTTTTCCCTACGATGGGCGTGTAAGGTGAGACTCTAGGGCCTAAAATGAGGGGTTACACTTACGCGAAATTGTTAAAGGTTAATAAATTCTGGACCGAACAATGGTGACTGCTAGAGTCAGTTACAAAAGTTGTTTCTGTCTAATGATTGAGAATGTCTCAACCCAGTGAAGGGGTACTTGATCACCCCAACAGTGAATTTTATTCTGCCTCGCCGAGGCATCATTGAAAAATAGATGTCTTTTCACTTAGGATACAATAGAACTATTTTGCTAAAACCTAAAATTGGTGTAAAAAGTGGTAATGCAAGTAGACATATTAAGTTTATTCTTGTTTTTAGCAACTTTTAAATTATGGCAACCACAACATTAGCTTTATTAGCCGCCGAAAAACTAATTAGCAACAACTACGCTAGTTGGAAAAACTTAATACTTACAATACTTATCATCGATGACATCCGATTCGTCCTTACAGAGGAGTGTCCTCCTATTCCACCTTCTATTACTTCTCAAAACGTTCGAGACGCGTATGAGCGATGGACACGGGCGAATGAGAAGGCCTGAGCGTACATCTTGGCCAGTCTGAACGATGTATTGGCCAAAAAGAATGAGTCCATGGTCACTGCACATGAGATCATGGAGTCTCTAAAGGGAATGTTCGGACAATTGTCCGGGCAGCTCAAGCATAACGCTCTTAAGAGCATCTTCAACTCCAAAATGAAGGAGGGTACATCTGTTCGAGAACATGTTCTGAACATGATCGTCCACTTTAATGTGGCAAAGATGAATGGAGGCCGCATCGATGTGGGCAGCCAGGTGAGCATTATTCTGCAAACATTGCCAGAAAGCTTCCTGCATTTTGTAAGCAATGTTATTCTGAACAGGGTTGATTACACCCTTACAACTCTCCTCAATGAGTTGCAAATGTCAGCAAGGAGAAGACAGTTTGTGAGGCAAATATTGCTTCATCACTTGAAAAGTTCTACCGAGGTTCGACCTCAGGAACTAAGTCTGAACCTTATACTTCCAACACTAACAAGTGGAAGAAGAAGAAGGGTAGTAGAGGGAAGGGGAAGGCACAAGCTAACCCATAACCTGCCACTCAACGGGGTAGGCAACCAATGCTGGTTGAAAAAGGAAAATGTTTCCAGTGCAACCAGGATCGGCATTGGAAGCAGAACTGCCCATGTTGGCTAAACGAAAAGAAGAAGGCTAAGGCCAAGGCCAAACAAGGTAAATATGATTTACTGGTTTTGGAAACTTGTTTAGTGGAGAATGATGATTATGCTTGGATTATAGATTCTGGGGCCACTAATCATGTTTGTTCTTCTTTTCAGGGGATTAGATCCTGGCGGCAACTTGAGGCTGGTTAGATGACGATGCGAGTAGGCATCGGGCACGTCGTCTCAATTGTGGCAGTGGGAGGCCTTCAGTTGACTTTACAGAATAGATTTATCATTTTAAATGATGTATATGTTGTTCCCGAGTTAAAGAGGAATTTGATTTGTGTAAAGTGTTTGCTTGAATGTAAATACACTCTTAACTTTTCTGTGAATAAAGTATTTATTCTAAAAGATGGTGTTGAGATATGTTTAGCTTTACTGGAAAATAATTTGTATGTGCTAAGATTGTTAGCAACAAATTCATTCCATGACACAGAAATGTTTAAACCCATCGTAACTCAAAATAAATGACTTAAACTTTTCTAAAAGAAAATGCCCAACTTTGGAACCTTCGATTAAGGCACATCAATCTCAATAGGATTGAGAGATTGGTGAAGAATGGCCTTCTTGAAGGAAATCATACATGAGGATTTCCATAACAACGAAAGAATCGTTCCAAATTCCATTCGAAATTGAACATTAACAATTACAGTCAATAAACGAAAATTAATAGGTCATGCACAACAAGAAATTACAACACGCTTTAAGAGAGAGTCAAGGGATAGAGTATGTAAGAAACATTCTTCACGATTCCCTCGATCAATCTCCAAGAGTCCAAGACAGTAATAAACGAACACTCGAACACCACGACTGGTACAACACGAACACAACGAACTCAACGATCACGAACCCAACGAACGACCTTTAGATCCTCGAATTCAATCGAGTTGAATGAGGACACCACCACAATGGTTACCTTGGTATTCTCAGTGTAAGAATCCATGAGTTGTGGGCTCTGTAGAGACTTGGTTAGAGGAAGAGACAGGAGGAACAACAATTGTGTAGATGATCAAGCAAGTGGGAGATGGTATATTGTCTATCGTATAGACGATATGCTTGATCGTGTAGAAGATGGAAACCTATTGGATAGGCAATGCCACACGATCGTTTAGCTACGACCCGCTGAGTGAACTATCGTATAGTTATACTCCACAATCGTTTAGTCTCTCTACTAGCTATCGTTTAGTGAAACACTTTCACTTGATAGCCTTCTTCGTGAGTTTCTTTCCGAAAGTAGTAACTTTCAATTTTAGGAAAACATTTTTTCTTTTATCTCACGGTTACCAAAAAATCACCAACAACCTCCCACTCAATTGGTTATTAGAGAAAAAGAGATAATTATAAAATAATTAATATTATTATAAATATATATGATAACCAGCTTACCATATTATATTTATAACCTATAGTTTTAATATCTCATCTCATGAAACATATAATCCATAGTTCTTTTTCTATTTTATGGTACTTAATGTAAATCATATTTACATTAATCCTCCACTTGATGTATCTCATATATCACACCAATTATATCATACATAATTGAATTTCCTCTTGTCAATTTGAACACTTTAAATTAACACCAAGAACGATTCTCAACTTGAATTCATTGAGCTACCAAGGGGACTTTATGGACCTGTAGCTTGAAGCTCTAACAATACGAGAATAACTGACTAAACTCTTTAGTCATGGGATCCACCATTCGTTAACTACCGGACACTCCGCTAAAGACTGATAGTTGCACTCTCCTCACTACAGATATACTTTGTGTCCATATCAACCAATCAACAGTGTGGTAACACTTCACAAATCGTTCGTAAGTACAGTTGGACCAATTTACCGTTTTTCCCCTGTAGTTACATCTAACTCCTTAAGTACCATTGACCCTTCTAATGAACATAAGTCATAGTCCTACTATGACTAAGTCATCTCTTCCAAAGAGAGGATGTGACCACTATGTTCAAGTCTCGGAATCAGCCCTTAAGGGAGAATCTATCTACTTACCCCTACTTCGGAGAAGGAGTGAATTCCATCTTGTGTAACTGAGTTCCCAGCTCCTCAATCAGACAAATCCCCAAAAAGGTAGGCTTGTTGAGTTGGCAATCTAGTCATTCTTACCCATACTAATCAAATGATCGCCCTCAAAGGCAAGAGTTCCCAAAAAACTCAGGATTAAGGTCATGTCACCTATGGTCGTTTAGGTGAGATGTAAGTCTCAAGTATCAACGACGTTATATAAAGAGATGAATCATCTAATGGTCCGATTTTATACAAACTCTTTGTATAGGACACCCTCGCTCGCATGTCTCCACAAGAATGGTCAGGATCAACCATTTGTAGTAGTTTACAACACTTGCAAACCTCTACAAAGCGAGTTGTATCTGTAGTGCCACCAGGATCAGGTATCCTTCCTTAATCCTTATACTACAACCTTTTTAGGTTATCACTTAAGGCATGATCCACTTGTATATCTCATATACATGCTTAAGTTTACATACAATAACCATGGAGCTTTGTTTATTGGATATGAGTAAATGCAAAATAAAATAACTCTTATTTTATTCATAACAATGTGTACAGTATTTACGAACTACGAGACTCCGGGAGAATTAGGACACCAATCCCAACACTTCTAAATGAGTTAGAGGAAAATTCTTTAGCTGTGTGCGAGTCATGCCTTGAAGGCAAGATGACTAAAAGACCTTTTACTGGAAAAGGTTATCGAGCCAAAGTGTCTTTAGAGTTAGTACATTCAGACCTTTGTGGTCCGATGAATGTGTGAGCCAGGGGAAGCTATAAGTATTTCATCACTTTTACTGATGATTACTCAAGGTATGAGTATGTTTATTTGATGCAACGTAAGTCAGAATCCTTTGAAAAGTTCAAAGAGCTCAATGCTGAAGTTGAAAATGCATTAGATAAACGAATTAAAACACTTCGATCTGATCGGGGTGGAGAGTTTTTGGATTTTGAGTTCCAGAACTATTTGATAGAACATGGAATCATTTTCCAACTCTCAGCACCTGGTACACCTTAGCAAAATGGTGTATTGGAGAGGAGAAACAGAACCCTGTTGAACATGGTTCGGTTGATGATGAGTTAAACTTCCTTACCGGACTCGTTTTGAGATTTTTCAGTAGAGACTGCAGCTTATATCCTCACTGCGTTCCTTCCAAGAGTGTTTCCAGAACACCATTGGAGTGTTGGAAAGGGCGTAAAGCTAGTTTGCGTCACTTTTGCATCTGGGGTTGCCCAACACATGTGCTTGAGGCTAATCCTAAGAAATTGGAACCATGTTTGAGGTTGTGCCTATTTGTAGGCTATTCCAAAGGGACACGAGAGTGTTACTTTTATGATCCTACGAAAAACAAGGTGTTTATGTCGACAAACGCTACCTTCCTTAAGAAGAATCATAGAAGGGAGCATAGTCCAGAAGTAAAATTGTATTGAGAGAACTTTCCAAAGAGACTACTGAAACTTCGACAAGAGTTGTTGAAGAGCCTGCTACATCAACAAGAGTTATTGATGGGAGTTCATCTTGTAGATCAAATCCACCTCTAGAGTTAAGGGAACCTCAACGTAGTGGGAGGGTTGCAAACCCATCTGTTCGCTATATGGGTTTAACTGAAATCCTGGCTATGGTAGTCAATGACGATGTTGATGATCCGTAGTTTTACAAAAAGGCAATAAAAGATGTTGACAAAGATGAATGGGTCAAAGCCATGGATCTCGAGATGGAGTCTATGTACTTCAACTAAGTATGAGATTTTGTAGATCAACCTGATGGGGGTTAAACCTATAGGTTGTAAATGGATCTATAAGAGGAAATGGGGTACTGATGGGAAGGTGCAAACCTTCAAGGCTAGACTTATGGAAAAGGGTTATACCCAGGTGGAGGGAGTTGACTATGACGATACTTTCTCGCTTGTTGCCATGTTAAAGTCTATCCGCATCCTCTTATCCAATGCCTCATATTATGACTATGTGATATGACAAATGGATGTCAAGACTTCCTTTCTGAATGGTAATCTTGAGAAGACCATTTATATGGTGCAACTTGAGGGATTCATAGCCCAAGGTCAAGAGCAAAAGGTTTGCAAACTAATCGGTCCATTTATGGATTGAAACATGCATCTCGATTTTGGAACATAAGGTTTGATACTGCAATTAAATCTTATGGCTTTGACTAAAACATTGATGAGCTTTGTGTCTACAAGAAAATCATCAACAGTTAGTAGTTTTCCTAGTGTTATATGTAGATGATATCCTACTCATTGGGAATGATGTAGGTTTATTGACTTCAGTTAAGAACTGGCTAGCGACCCAATTCCAAATGAAAGATTTGGAAGTGGCTCAATTTTTTCTTGGGACTTAGATCTTTCGGGATCGAAGAAATAAAGTGCTAGCACTGTCTCAAGAATCGTACATTGACAAAAGGTTGATCAAGTACTCAATGCAGAACTTCAAAAGGGGCCTTTTGCCTTTTCGTCATGGAGTTACATTGTCTAAGGAGCAATGTCCTAAGACACCTTAAGAGGTTGAGAAAATGAGATGGGTCCCCTATGCATCTGTTGTTGGCAGTTTGATGTACACGATGTTATGTACTAGACCTAACATCTGTTACGTTGTGGGGATAGTTAGTAGATATCAGTCTAATCCAGGACAGGGTCACTAGACTGCCGTCAAGAACATCCTCAAGTATCTTCAGAGAATGAGGGACTACATGCTTATGTATGGATCTAAGGATTTGATCCTTATAGGATACACATACTCTGATTTTTAGACTGATAAGGATTCTCAGAAATCCACTTCAGGGTCAGTGTTCACTCTTAACGGAGGAGCTGTAGTCTGGCGAAGCACTAAGCAGGGAAACTTCCAAAGCAAATAAAATATCTCATATTTCATAGACAATAGTGAAGAAAATATCCCATATTATTACATCACAAGCATTTGTTCATAGAGGTATTTATAAACTACAGGACCCTATGAGAGTTTAGGACATCAACCCCAACACGATCTGCTCCCGCTCAAGATTCTCTTTCCAAAAGATTTCCTTCAGATTTACCTAAAGGGGTCAAACTCATAGGGTGTAAATGGATCTATAAAAAAAAAAAGAGAGATGTAGCTAGAAAGGTACATATCTTCAAAGCTAGACTTGTAGCAAAGGGTTATACTCGAAAGGAAGGGGTTGACTATGAGGAAACTTTTTCCTCTGTTGCTATGCTTAAGTCTATAAAAATTTTCTTGTTCATAGCCACATATTATGACTATGAGATATGGCAAATGGATGTCAAGACTGCTTTTTTTAATGGCAATCTTGAGGAAAATATCTTTATGTCTCAGCCCGAAGGGTTTATAGTCCAAGGTCAGGAGCAAAAAGTTTACAAACTGAATTGATCCATTTATGGGTTGAACATGCATCTAGATCTTGGAACATTAGATTTGATACACTGGTCAAATCTTTTGGTTTTGATCAAAATGTTGATAAACCTTGTATTTACAAGAAAATCATCAACGATAACGTAGCTTTTCTAATACTTTATGTGGACAATATCCTACTCATTGGGAATGATGTAGGGTATCTTACTAACATTAAGAAATGGCTGGCAGTCCACTTCAGGGTCAGTGTTCACTCTGAACAATATGTGGCTGACATACAAGTGGTTCTTGTTCAAGTAATAACCTAAAAGGTCTGGAGTAAATGGAAGAAGATTGGGTGTCATCCTAGTAACACTGTGGATACAACCCACTTTGTAATTGTTAGTGTTACAAAAAATACGAACCACATTGTTAATGTAAAGACATGTGAGTGGGATTATCCTGTGTAAAGGACTTTATACATAGATTGGACCACGAAATAATTAGTTTCTCTTTATAACACCGTTACTTAAAGAAACTAATATTTCACTAGGATGACCATAGGAGACTTGACCTTAATCTTGAATGAGTTATGAACTTCTATTTATGACGACAATCCTTTGATATGTATGGGTGAGAGTGGTCATGATAACCGACTCAATGAGCCTACCATTTTAAGGATTAGTTAGATTAGGAGCCGAGAACACAACTGCACAAGATGAAATTCACTCATTCTCATTCCTTGAGAAAATAGATAAATTGATCCCTTAATAGATGGTTCTGGGTCTTGAACAATGAGACCTCAACCTCTCATTGACCCAAGAGGTGCTAGTTTATAGTTTGACTATAAATTGTTTATTCATTAGAGGGGCCAGTGGTACTTGAGGAGTTAGATGTAACTGCAGAGGTAAAACAATATTTTGACCCAACTATAGTTGTGAGCATTTTTGAAGGGTCATCGTTCTGTTGATTGGTTATATCCATGGACACAAAAATATACTTATAGTGCAGAGAGTGCAACTATCGGTCTTTAGTAGAGTTATCACTAGTTAATGAATATTGATTAATTGGATTAATGGAGTTTAACCAATTAATCTCATATCATTGGAGCTTCTAATCTATAGGTCCATAAGGTCCCCTCGTTAGCTCGCTAAAGGATAATAATGAGGAATTATTTAAGTTGTTTAAATCAAATGAGATTAATATATAATGGTTAATTAAAAATGTGATCTATAATCCAAATTATGTAAGAGAGATATATTTGAATAAGATTCAAAATATTAGATCCATATGAATTAGATTCATGTATACATATAAATATGTGATATTTATATGTTAATTAACTCCATATTAAATATGATTTAATATAGTTATTTAATTGATTAAGAAATAATATAGATTGGAGATTAGCATAAATATATGATATTTATGATAATTAATTAAATGTATATTAAATAGGATTTAATATATGGTTATTTAATTAATGTACCAAATTAATTAAATAAGGGTTATTTAATTAATAAGCACTAAGGGCATAAAGAAAAATTCTTGGAGAGGGTTAACCCTTCTCCATATAAATATATCTTTATAGTCATTTAGGGTAAGGGATTTTTTTTTTCATTACACAAAAAATCCTAACCTTCAAGCTCCACCTTCTCTCTAACTTTTTTCTAGAAATTCTATATTCTTTTCCTCCTCAAAAGTTCTTAGAGACCACTTTTCCAAGGGTGGAATCCTAGAGAATAGCAAGGTAACTTTGTTGGTGGTATTCATCTTCATTGGAGAAGTTCGAGATCGTTGCTAACTGTGGAAGAGGAAAGCTAGAAGAATCAACAAAGGTAAGTTTTAATTTCTTCTCTTCTTCCTCTTTTCTAGCATGCTTATGGTTTTCTTTGATTGTTTATCCTACAAATGCATGTTTCATTTTACTATTTTTATTTCCATAAAAACGATTCTCTAAATGCAAGGCATTCACATGCTTCTGCGGGAATTTGATTCCTCAAAAACATATGAGAGGACTTATTATCCACCATATCTCTTAATCGATCGTACAAAAATTGGGCAAAATGTCCATAATAGCTTTGTAAGGCTCCCAAATAATTTGAAGCATACCATATTATATTGGAAATATTAAAGACAAATAAATAAAATATATGTATAAAAATTTCAATTGGGTTCAGTATTTACGTACCTGATTAGGTTGAAGCAAATCAAACATATATCTATATCGACTCACTACATGTGTAGCTGACCTAGTTGCACAAAGTTGGTCTCTCCACCTACATAATTAAATCAACATTTTTAGATTTTAAATTAACCATATCAGTCATATAAAAAATATTGGTTAAATTAAATTAAATTAAATTAACATACCGAGAACTGTAGGCTCGTCTAACTAATTGGTAATCATTAACATGTCGGAGCTGTGGAGCTATTGTTGTAAATCATTCCCAAGCCCATAATTGCAGAAGTATTAGATGCTCAACGATTTTCCGACCGTCAGGTTTTGTTGCTTTGCATAGCTATCTTTACAGTCATGTCAAATATGCTCCACTCCAAGAATATTGTCTCCCTTCATGGAGATTGGCTAACAAAGGTAGGAACATGAAGTGCACGAAGTGCCTTGATTTGTCAGAAAACAAACTTCCATCTATCAGCTGTAGTGTGTACTCGTGTATATCTCATGACAACTTCCTCTTTTGCATGATCATCAAACCCTAAAAATTGTGCCCCTAGCCATGTTAAACTTAATCTAGATCCTTTGATTTTATGAGTAGGTGGGTCACACTGAGTAGTATTTGACAAATATTCAGCTAATCATCATGCATTATTCCAGTAACAGGCTCGTCGTCAACAGGTCACCTAAACAATACTTCTGTGTTTTGTAACATGATAATGCACTCTCTAATAGGCACGTGAAATGTATGCGTCTTTGGCCTCTATCTCTTAATCAGTGCAATGATGATATGTCAATCTAACTGAACAAACTCGTCAACCATAAGATCAAGGTCTACTGGAGAGAAAGTATGAGATAATAATACATTAAAAATGATAATACTACTACCAATCAATAAAATCAAATTTATGAATAAATGATATTTCCTTTATCTAATTCTCGTGCAAACAATACTATACTTTTGATTTAGATAAAATATTATGCATTCAACAGTTAATTAAAAACAATACAACATATCCATCAAAATATGTTAATGTACCAGTAAACCACAGCTAATCAATGTATATATTGCTTAATTAGTGATTCTTAGGATTAATACTGCTTATTATTATTTAAGTTATCTAATTATTTTCTATCAGAACTATAAGTTGACTAATTAGAATATAATTGACCTCCTTAATGATTAGAGGGTGCTTACACATATATATCAAGAGTAGGTTAACATTTTATAGTTTTTTAAAGAAAAAAAATCCGCTTTCGTGATTGTTCTTTTGAAAAGTTATATATTTGTTATTATTTCTATTTTTTTTGAAATTTATACGTATTTTTTCTTAAATTTCATATTAAGATTTCACATTATTATTATGGAAAAAACTTAAATTATTAGTCAAATTCTAAAAGCAAGAATAAATTTTTAAAAATACTTTTGTTTATTATTATTATTTTCAAGACTTGATTTTTGAAAACATTGGTAGAGCAAAAAATTTAGGAGCCAAATGGTTATTCAATGAAACCTTAATAATTAATTTATCTAATTCGAATTAATTAAAAAATTCAAACATTTATTGACATTGGCATACAATACATATAAACAACCAATAGATAAATTTCTCCCCTTAATATTATACTAGAAAAACATTTATCCTCTTAGTCGATCATACATATTTTATTTAATTCAACTATGATTTTTCCTATAGTTCAAACATAAATTCTGTACAATAAAATACAAATATTAATATAAATTCAGTCAGCTGCTTTACTTGGAATTCAAGTCACAATATTAAAAGAAAAAAAATGGTTCTTTTTATTTACAAATGGAATTTTTTACCCTTGGAGAAATAGGTACAATATTTCTCAAAATTCCTAGTCATGTTAAGAAATTCAAAGTTCCACAATATTTCTTTTTAAGAATTGCAACATCTACTTTAATAGATTTTGATTGTCAAAGTCCCTCTCAAGTTTACATGTGTGAAATTGAAACATTGGTACACAAAGTTAAGTTGAATCGATAATTATTGTCTGAAGAATCAAATTGTCTATATCTTAGATGTAAAATTGAGTTGATTATTATCGGAGTGCTGAATTGAATATGAAAATCCATATTTGAAGTGCAAAATTGAGTTGAATTGAAATATTTGGTACAATTTTTTCAAATGAAATTAATTTTTGAATTTTTTGTTTTTACTATGATTAATTTTAATTTTCAACTATACACATATTTTTCTAATATTTTCTTAACTTTTTTAAGTCAAACAAAAAACTTTCAATTTTTTCCCATTATGAAAATATAACAAATTCTCTATAAAGTATTTGTATACTAGATACAAAATTTTGAATTCAATTTTTCAATAACATAACATAATTTCTCCATTTCTAAATACCAAACATATTCCAAATAAATTATAATTAGACACGAATACTCAGCACACAAACACGTACACCGAATAATTTTAAAAATTGGACAACATTTTTATTCACTTTTTGAAAAATGAAACATATTTAATTTTAATCACACAATTTGAACACTCAACTACAAAATAATTATATTTTTCCATCAAAACATATTATATTCCTATAAAATGAACATTTTTCCTTCTATCTGACAATCACTTTCTAACCTTCAGTTACTTATGAAAAAATCCAACTCCAATAAATAAAATCAACATATGAAAAACAGAAAAATTGAAACAAAAACATATTTCAATTTTAAACAAAAACAGAAAATTCCAACTCCAATAAACAAAATCAACATCAATTTCAATATATGGACAAGAAAACAAAAAAAGAAGTTCAATTAACTAAAAACACAAAACATAAATAAATAATTAGTGGACTGAAACAAATAAAGATGATTTAGATGTATATTTTTTTAATAATACAGATCAACGCAAAAGATAGAAACAGAACAAAGAATGAATTAACTAAAGCAAAAATAGGAAAACATGAATTTTAAATCGAACTCAAATGTTTTAATACGAATTTTGGAACACAAGTGATATATTGGAAAAAAAGATCATCGACCACCAAAAAAAAAAAAAAAGGGAGAAGACAAATCCAAGGCCCACAACAGAAACTTCCAAAAAAAGTAAATCTAAACAAACAAACGGCGAAGAATAAAAACAATTGGATCTACAATAAATAACCACACACGACATAGATCTTAGAAAAAAACCACAAAACAACCCTAGAAAATATACATAGAAGAGCAAAGAACGGTTTAACAAGAAAAAATCCATACGATCGAGCGAGAAGAGAAAATATGAGGAAGAGAAACAGAGGAGACAAAGAGAACAGACCGATGAAGAAAAGAGAAGATGAGATAGAGAAATGACAGAGGAGGATAACGAGGGAGTTAAGAAGAGAGTTAAAGAAAACACACCGATTTAGGGAGTGTTGAGAGGAAGTAAAACGACAGATTTTAAATTCACCGTTTTTATTTTCTCTAGATTGACGTTTTTTCCCAACCAACTCAACTCTCCCAACACCTCCTCAATGTTAGACTGAAATTGATCTCCCACAATACCAAACAATATGGTTTAATTCAAATGCAAAAGGAAAAAACAACACATATCCCACAAAAGGAGCATTTTTATAAAATGCAACATGTGGGAAAAAAAGCATTGGTTTATGACATACATGTACTATTTTTCCTCATCTTTCTTTATTACAACAGAAGGAGGTAAGTTTCTCGCAACATTGATGCCCTTTTTTATTTGATGTGTCTCAACGAGTAATATTTTCGTCAACTTCGTTATCTGCAATCACATTTTTACATCCTTAATTATTTCTAATGAAGCAAGCTATGTCGTTTCAAAATCAAGGTTGGTTTGACACAATTTAACGAAATCGCTCAACTAGTTTAGACATAAACTTTCGACCAACACGTTATATAGAGGTTCAAATTCTCTTTAACCCCAAATATTATAGAATTTCAAAAAGAAAAAAAAAGGAAGATAAAATCTCAATACTCCATTATACAAAAACCAACTAAATATAATAAAATCACTCATGTAATCTACTATTTATTACATGACATATCTTATTTTAAAGGGTATGATCAGTCAATTCATGACTAAATTCTAAAAACAAAATACATTTTCAAGATCTGTTTTTTTTTTTAAAAAAAATAAAATTTCAATACCTTTTTCTTTAAAAAATGGCAAAAAAAACTTCCAAAAAAATCTCTGAAAAATTAATTAAAAAAGAAAAAAGAAAAACCTACATATGAAAGTAGTGTTTATGAATTTAATTTTAAAAAAAAAAAAAAAACTAAACAAAACCCAACTTCTACAAATTCAATTTTTAACCTTTTTATTCAAAAGATGATAAAAATCCAATTCTCAAAATAAAAAGATAAGCTTCTTTATTTGGAAGAACAATCATGATAATAATAATAATAATAATAATAATAATAATAATAATAATAATAATAATAATAAAAAGATGAACGATAAAAGAATTTATTAGAATAATAATAATAATAATAATGGAACTAGCACCTGCCATTTATATTTTATCATTCTCATGATTTTCAAGTGATATTCAAATCATAAAAGAGACCTAAGTATCAACTTTCATATCACATCAATAATTAAATTATAGGGAAAATGAATAGAAATATGGTTAAAGAAATGATAAAATATAGAATTAAATTAAAAAAGAAGTTAATTGCAATAAATAAATACCTGGACCGCACTTAATTCTACACTTGCCCTCACAACGCTGCGTCAGCCTCGCTGCACACCAATTACTCATCATTTTTAAATTAAATCTATACAATATTTTCATTTATTTTACCCATTTAAACCCTACTTATCCCTATTTTTTAATTTGATTTATTTTGATTCATATACTCCACATACTTTTATTTTTATTTTGTTCATTTTTTTGTCACTATGCTAATGAAAAATTTATTTTGATTTTTATATTTTTTAAAAGAAAACATTTTGGTTCTTTTCTTTTTATTCTCAATTTCATTTGTAGGAACCGTAATGGTCACTTATTAAAAATAGAAAAATTAAGATACCAAAATTGAAGTACAACGGAAACAAAATAAACATTCCTAAAGTATGGAGATCAAATTGAACTAAAGTATAGATAGCAAAATAAATATTTTGAAAGTATAGGAATTAACAAAAAATAAATTAAAAAGAACTGTTTATAAATATAGAAAAATGAATCAAAATATTTACCTAACATAGCAAAATTTTAAAACTATCAATAATAGACGCTGATAGATACTGATAGATTTCTATCAGTGACGTTGATAGATACTTATAGACTTGTAAATATTTTTAGTAGTTTATCAGTGTCGTTGATAGACACTGATTAGATACTGATAGAAGTCTATTAGTGTATATTAACGTCTATCATTCATAATTTCAAAATTTTGCTATACTTTGTAAATATTTTTAATAATTTTATCTTAAAATTTTCTAATCCATGAGAGTGCTTTGGTGAAGAACTTGTAAGACTGACATGTATAATTTCAAAAATAAAAAGGTAAAGAACCTGAGCAACCACAAGCATAATTTAAAAATGGAAAACAAAAAAGATGAAAGTTATCAAACAGAGCCCTTAATATTCACTTCAGGTTTTATTTTGGAAGAGTTATATTCTCATCGTAACAAAATATTACTAGAGTAGTAGTACTTGTCAGTTGTCCCACACAAAAAAAAAAAGAAAAGAAAAGTACATCGGATTGACTAAAAATATATATATTTTTCCAAAAAGTTATTTTTATTTTGATAAAAATTATTTAAAATACTATTTTAAAATAAGTTATTTTCAAAATTAAACATTTAACAAGTCAAGATAATGGTAATTTGTAACATTTTTAGGGATAATAATTTTAAGTATATGACAACATTCTTAACAAAAATTATAAATATAGCAAAGTCTATCATTAATGAACTTCTACCGCTGATAAATTCTATGATAGACTCATACTAACGATATGGTCGAAAGACTCTACTTACTATATGTTCTCTATCTAAATACCGCTGATAGACTCTTACCAATAATATAGTTATTATGATAAACTCCTAATAACGATATGATCGAAAGTTCTACTTACTATATATTTTCTATCTAAATTTTGTCATATTTATAAATTATATTATACCATATCTCCTTAATATTTTGAGTTTGATTGCTATATTTACAATTATCTTAAAATTAAACCAAACGCAACTTACGTTTGATATACTAGTTCAATGGTTGATTGGTATGATGCAGTGGACTTGTAATTGAAGCCTGTGTGATTATAATAATTTTTTACAAGGTAGAATTTATCTGATTCGTTGATTCGCAATTTTTCTCTAGTTTAGAAGCAAATCAATTTTGTGTTGTTGAAGGTTTTTTTCTCCAGACTGGCTATAATATAATATTTATATTTATACCAACTTAAATATATTTAAACAATAAACAAATTTCTTTACCAATAATGAATCGCTGGAAAAAATCACTGTACTTAATTTCAGAAATTAAAGAAAAATAATAAGTTAATAACCCAATACTTTTCTCTAAAGAAACTAGGGCTCAATTTGAGAATTGAGATACGAAGAAACCCGAATTTTTTTTTTTAAAAAAGAGAAAGAACTCACCGTCTTTCTGGACACAAGCGGTGAAACAGCCGTCGATGCAGTCAGCAGCGTCGGCTGAAACCAGCACCGGCACCGCCACCGCAGAAAGTAGGAAGAAGCACAAAATTGCCGCCGCCACCGCAGATTTCTCCATCGCTGCCTCTGTTCAGTCTTCAGATCAGAAGTACTTCTATTTACTTTGTTTCTGCGTAATAAAAATTGGTAAAGCAACTTTTTATTCAATGAACTTTGAATTTCCCACCTACATATCCGCCACGTGTCCATGTTATTAAATGAAAAATGGATTTTTCACTTTTTTTTCTCTCTCTCGAAAAAGAACTCACCAACTTCGCCGAAATTGAAGTCACAGTGAGGAATTAAATACAAGTTGGGTTTACATTAACCGGTTTGGGAGGCTGAATTGATATAAAATGTTTGGAGTTTATATGACTATAAAGTCCATATATCTATCTTTGGAGTAAAAAATTATTTGGTCTAAATTCATATGTATGAATTTGAGGTGTACAGTTGAGTTCATATGTCTGAGATATCTAATACATTTTTTTTTTTTTATATTCTTTTACTATTTGTGTTTTGTAACTTTTTTATTCAATAATTTTACCCACTTTTGTTTGAATAAAATATAAACTGTAATTTTTTTTAATTGCTAAAATTTTTCTTTCTTTCTTTCTTTCTTTCTTTGTTGGCAATGAACAATAATTAACCCATCACATTTCTGGTAGAAATATGATTAAATAAAATGAGAAACCATAGAGAAATCAAAACTTTTGATTCCTAATTTTTCTCCATGAATTTCATTATCATCTTCTTTTTTTTCTTCTTCTTCCTATTATTGCCCTATACTTTTACTATGTAATGATTTTTTTTAATTAAATCTTTCTAATCATCTTAGCAGCCAATGGAATATCACCACATTTCTTCAATAATTTCATTTTCAATTCATCTAAATTTGGATCATCAGATAACAATCTCTATTTTTTACTAATTCTTGCTGGAAAATATTCTAGGAATTTTTTGTTTCATTTTGTTTTTTTATATGTTACATACTTTTCAACTACATACTTACTTTTCGTCTAAATATTCTTAACACTCATTTGAAATGGTTGAGATTGTCTTATCCCAGGGAAGGGGCACTTGATCACCCCAGCGGTGACTTTTCTCCTGCCTCGCTGAGGTATCATTGCTTAAAGGCAAAATGACTAAAAGACTAAAAGACCTTTTACTGGAAAAAGTTATAGGACCAAAGAGCTTCTAGAGTTAGTGCATTCAGACCTTTGTGGTCTGATGAATGTGCAAGCTAAGGAAGGCTACGAGTACTTCATCACTTTTACTGATGATTATTCGAGGTATGGGTACGTTTATTTAATGTAACATAAATCAGAATCCTTTAAAAAGTTAAAAAAGTTCAAGGCTGAAGTTGAAAACGCATTGTCACACCCCGCCCCGAGCCCGTACTCCTGAGCCCGAGAAGAGGCGTGAGGGACTGCAGATACCACCCTTTTTGTGATACCTATAATCCATCTGAACCTCTTTACTCTCAGTAAACTTTAAGTCAAGGAGATAAACAACAACTGAATAAGTAGGCCCATTTTATTCACAACAATGTAAATTTTATATAACTCCAAGACTTAACTACAAGGTTCACAAAAACCACTCTTAAAACCTTCTGGAAGTGCGACTGTGGCATGTGCCAGACCTTGACCTTAGCAACACCCTAGAACTCCTCACCTTTCTCTACCTGGGAAGAAAACATGAAAGAAAAGAATGGGCTTCACAAAGCTCAGTGAGTGGTAAGCAACTTCTAAAGTCTATTTCAACTCATAAATAACAAGCATATCATAAATACGAGGTTACATTCAAACCTCAACCTTGAATGAGTCTGTTCTCAATTGTATCTACACGCACGGTAGATAACTAAACTGATAACTACTTAGAATGAGTCTGTTACCTACCTACACACACACGGTAGATAATTAACTGTTACTAAACATAAACGCTTACTCTTTTGCGTTCCCTTTTGTTCCCAATGTCCCTTATGTGCACATAGCTCCCCGCTCATNTTTGCGTTCCCTTTTGTTCCCAATGTCCCTTATGTGCACATAGCTCCCCGCTCATGAGCTCAGAAGCTAGGCCTGTCGACCCTCTGACCATCCCATACGAGGATCCTCCCACAGACTCAGGAACTAGACCTCTCGGTCTACTGACCATCCCGTGAGGTAAACTTCCGGGCTCAGGAACTAGGTCTATTGACCCCCTGACCATCCCGATCACATAATCTCATTTTCATGATAGATACTCATTCATAACATAAGAATATACAACTTACTCTAAAAGATATGCTTAAGACTTAAAGGAAAGTACCACTCACCTTGATAAGGATAGGAATATTTCTCTTAGAAGTTCCTTGATCTTCCCGGGCTCTTCTTTTGAACCCTAAATTCCATATTCAACTTAAAGCTCAGATTACTTATAGTTCCAAAACTTATTTTAAGATACTTCTTTCTGCAAACATGTTCTAAAATGTTTCAGAAAGCTTACCCTAAAATCTTAGCTCAGTACTTCTCGTGGTTTGGCCGGAATTACATCAAGGCTGGCCCAAGCTTACCCGACAGCTCGACCCTTCAGTCTTGTCCTCATTCTCCAACAGCCCTACCCTGAAAACTAGACTCTCATAGCTTTCAGGTGGATTTAGAATCACTACAAACGCATGAGTATTCTGGGATAACTCTTCGTCCCAAGTTGATGCTACTTTCAGACCTTCTTGTCCAATAGAATCTCCTTCTCTTGTAACTTCATGACCGATGCATGGTCTTGCTACGAACGCATGCGTTCTTTCATCAACGCATAGTCTCCTCCTAATTAGTCCTCATTTTGCATGTCTTCTTGTGCATCTACCTCATTTGCTTAAGGCTTAAGATTTCTTCCTAACAAGCCACATGTTTGGATGACGACTTTGAATGCGTCCATCCCATCTTTGCGCCCTTGCGGTGTCTTTAAATCTCAACATAACACCCTTCAAGCCATTTTCGCCTAGCACCTTTCCCCATATGCGACCTACTAACCTCAATTGTGCCATTTCCAATTAACGCAACCTTACCTTGTGCATCCCATCGATGCAACTTGGTCACATATACTAGATGCTCGCAAGGTTCTTCCTTGGCCGCATGCCCTCTACCGCATGACTTACCTTTGCTTTATGCGCTCAACTAGGATTATGACAAACCCTCTTCCACCGAATACTATTTGCTCAAGCCTTATCCTATACATCCACATGCCTCGGATGTCCTCGGCACATAGCACATCACCAACGCATAACAACCTTTGGGTCGACTTGGTTCTCAACTTAACACCTCATGGTATAGCTCACCATCGCCTAGGCTCTTGCTAACGCATCCCTTATGACCCTGTCTCTTATACACATCTAGATGTGTATAAGAGACAGNACCCCTTGGCGCATGCGTCCATCCAATCTTTGTGCCCTTGAGGTGTCTTTTTAATCTCAACATAACACCCTTCAAGCCATTTTCGCCTAGCACCTTTCCCCATATGCGACCTACTAACCTCGATTGTGCCATTTCCAATTAACGCAACCTTATCTTGTGCATCCACTTGGTTCTCAACTTAACACCTCATGGTATAGCTCACCATCGCCTAGGCTCTTGCTAACGCATCCCTTATGACCAACGCATGTATGTATTTGTTGCTTGTCCACATCCTTAGTTTCTTGTTCAAGACTAACACAACCAACCTCATAAACCTTATTACCGCAAGCCTTAGCAACGCAAGGACAATTCACCATGCGTCCACCATAGCTTGTTTCATCGCCTAGCTCATCCTTTAGCAAGGCCGTCGCATAGCACCATCGCGTAGCATTGCCGCATCCATCACGTAGCATCGCCACATCCATTGCGTAGCATCGCCGCATCCATAGTGTAGCATCGTCGCATATCATCGTGTAGCATCGCCGCATACACGGTCAACCCGTGCACGCATCTCCAGCACCTTGCGCTTATGTCCGCACAACTTGAGGCTACCGCATGCTCTACTAACCTTTCAAACATTGGCTGCCGTATGCTTATCCCATAGCCTTTCCTCTCGGCCATACTTCAGCATCTTTCAATACCCAAATATCCTCTCAAATTCTAATGGCCAACGCATGGCACA
This sequence comes from Benincasa hispida, assembly GCF_009727055.1. Classification (NCBI taxonomy): domain Eukaryota; kingdom Viridiplantae; phylum Streptophyta; class Magnoliopsida; order Cucurbitales; family Cucurbitaceae; genus Benincasa; species Benincasa hispida. Next base: position 34,611,069 of record NC_052349.1, on the reverse strand, counting down.
ACACCAATGCTTAGCACAAAGCCAACACATTATCTAATACTTAGCTATTTTTCCTAGCCTTCAATGCATAGTTCTTTTTGGATTCATATTTAACCAAATTTTTACTAGTTAAGGCTTATCTCAAAGCTACTAAACAATCTTATTTAAACACTTAGAATTTTCCTACTATTTAACATATGATTTAACTTATACTTAGTTAATCCCTTTTATTTCCTACTTAAGTAGGAAAAATGAAAATTCGGGTTTCATACGCATTAAGTAAAAGGATTAAAACACTTTGATCTGATCGAGGTGGAGAGTTTTTGGATTTTTAGTTCTAGAACTATATGATAGAACATGGAATCGTTTCCCAACTCTCAGCACCTGGTACACCTCAGCAGAATGGTTTATCGAAGAGGAGAAATAGAACCCCATTGGATATGATTCAATCGATGATGAGTTACGCTTCTTTACCGGACTCGTTTTGGGGTTTTGCAGTAGAGACTGCATCTTACATCCTTATCTATGTTCCCTCCAAGAGTGTTGCCAGAACACGTTTGGAGTTGTGGAACGGGTGTAAAGCTAGTTTATGTCACTTCTACATCTAGGATTGCTCAGCACATGTGCTTGAGGCTAATCTTAAGAAACTAGAACCACGTTCGAGGTTGTGCCTATTTGTAGGCTACCTTAAAGGGACACGAGGGGGTTACTTTTATGATCCTAAGGAAAATAATGTGTTTGTATTGATAAACGCTACTTTCCTTGAGGAGGATCATTTTGTTGGGGTTGATGCCCTAAATCTCGTTGGGTCCTATAGTTCATAAACACCTGTATGAACAAACATTTTATGATGTAATAATATAAGATATTTCATTCATTACTATCTTTGAAATATGAGATTTTTTAGTTGCATTAACCACAAACCAATAAACTAAGATCCCTGGTTATTGTTGTAACTTAAGCATATATGTGATGACATACAAGTAGATCGTGCTTTAAGTGATAACCTAAATGGTCTGTAGTATATGGATAAAAGAGGAAACTCATATTCTGATGATGCTACGAGTGTGGCCCGCTTTGTAGATGTTATAAGTGTTGTAAAGTGCTACAAATGATTTGATCCTAACCATTCATGTATTAGACATGCGAGAGGGATGTTCTATACAAAAGAGTTTGTATAAGATCGGACTACGAAATGTTTAGTCTCGTTATATAATACCGTTCATGACAGAGATTTTCATTTCACTAGGATGACCATAGGTAACATGACCTTAATCCTGAGTGAGTTGGGAGTTCCTGCCTATGAGGGTGGTCTTTTGATTTGCATGGGTGTGAATGGCCAGATTGTCGACTCAAAACTACCATTTTGGGGATTCGTCTGATTGGGGAGCTAGGAACTCAGCTACACAAGACGAAATTCACTTATTCATTGATTCAGGGGTAAGTAAATAAATTGCTCCCTTAAGGGCTGATTCCGGGACTTGAACAATGTGACGTCACACTTTGTGATGCATATGATGATGATGTCACGCTTGTGTTAGCCGCATTTTTTTTTAATTCCAGCCTTTGTACCTTCGTTTTCCGCCGTTTTGGCCAAAAATGGTCTCGAATTTCACCGATCTTTGTCAGAAAACTAATGTAGACCCGAACTAACAAAAGACTTAATTTACAATTAAATGCCCAAAACGTAGAGGCCTTTACATAAATGAATCATGTAAAAACTATAAATTCTAAGACCAATTAACCAAAATAGTTCACAACAAAACCCAATATCATAATGCATATCCCACCTTAAATAAAAAAAGCAAAATTTATTTTTTTTTTAATTAAAATTTTGAGATGACTCTAATAGCAATTGTTGGGTTGAAAAAAATCCAGATCTTTTTCAGATTTTAATGACAAATTTAGAATCCATTACTTTCGTTGATGACTCTAGAGGGCTTCACCAATTATTGGATCTACCATCTTGATTCCTCTGAAGATCTCTCTCCCACTCCCATATAACTCCCCACATTGGGAGTTTGTTATAACAAATTTATTTAAATTTTATTTAACTAATAAGTTAAATCAAATTTATTTTATTTAATTAAATGACAATAAATTTATTTAACTTAAATATTCAATTAAATCAAAATTTAATTTATTAAAATAAATCAAATAATTATTAAGTAATAAAATTAATCAATAATAATTAAATATATAATATTTAATTAATATGCATTAGAATTATATTCTAATACATCACTCTCTCATAACCTATATTTTTAATTCAATTAATTTAATTATATCAATTTTAATTAAATTTAATTAAGTTAGATAATTAATTAATTATTAAATTAAATATCACATATTTAATTTAACCTTATAATTGAATCATATTCAATTATGTTTTCTCTCATATTACCTATAATTTTAACGTGCATCTAATGCGCATTAATTTTAATCTATAGTTTTAATATGAATTCCATTCATATTAAATTTAATATTTAAACTCATTCAAATATTTAATTCTCCCATAAATTAATTTCTAAATCAAATTCAAAATAAATTTATATTACAAAATTTAATTAAAATATAAACTTTATATTATAATGTATTACCATACATTATATTCTTTCTCTTAGTAAAATTGAACATTTCAAATTACTTTAATTACCTTAATACCCTTTATAAGCTACCAGTGGGACCTAATAGACCTACAGATCAGAAGCTCCAACGATATGAGATTAATTGGCTAAACTCATTAACCAAGTTAATCAATATTCGTTAACTATGGGTACATTCTATTATAGACCCACAGTTGCACTCTTCTCACTACAGATATATTTATGTGTCTACGAATATTGACCAATGACAGCAAGTTAGTCCTTCACGAATGTTTGTAACACTAGCTGAGTCAAATTATCGTTTTACCCTAAGTTACCTCTGTATTCTTAAGTACTAGTGCTCCTTTGATGAACAACTTGTTTATGATCCAACAATTGAAAAGAAACCCTTATCGGATTAGTGAGAGGATAGGGCTCTTTGTCCAAGTCCTAGAGATACCACTTAAGGGAACACTCATCTACTTACCCTAAAGTAGGGAAGAAGTGAATTCCATCTTGTGACATTATGTTCCGAGCTTCCCACTCGGTCTTGTCCCTAAAATGGTAGACTTATTGAGTCGAAGAACTAGTCACTCTCACTTATACAAATCAAAGGATAATCCATTCTGAATAGGAGTTCATAATCTACTCAGGATTGAGACTACGTTGCCTAGGTCATCCTAGTGAAATAGAAACCTAATTAGTCAACGGAGTTACATCTAGAAGTTACTATTTCATGGTTTAGTCTTATGCAAACTCATTGCATAGGATACCTCCACTTGCATGTCCTCTACACAAATATGTTGGATCATTGCATTTGTATCAAATACAAAGTGAGACATAACCATAGTGTCACCAGGATTAGGTATCCAACCTTATCCATATACTATAGACCTTAGGCTGTATCTTGCAAAAAGATCTTCATATATTTCCACGTATAGTTCAAGACTATATAATCTTAGTTTATTAGATTAGGGTTATTTAGGCAACATAAATAAAAGATAAGCAATAACTATTTATTGTAGTAAACATTGATAACACTTTATTAATGATCGGTCAAGTGTTACATTTACTATGTACGAGTTTTAGGGCATAAAACCCAATATTATTAGTCACAAATTATAATTTTTATATCTAAATGATTCATTAGTTTTTAACACTATTAACTGCGTCAAGGACTTATTAGAAAAAATAGATATTTGAATTTCTTTGATATTTTTAAAATTAAGAAACATGTTAGACATAAATTTGAAATTTGACATACTTATTATTTTTAATAGTTCACCAGCCTTAAAAAAAAGCTTAGGAACTTCAATAGCTAAACTAGTACTTAACTTAATTTCAAAAAAATATATATGAATTGTATGTTGAGTTAGGTCGAAATCCTAGTTATAAAGACTAGCCAATAATACGATAGATGTCCATGAAATTGGTACATAAAATTTTTTAAAAAATTTAATTGATGTGGTAGTCTCTCATATTATTTGACCTGAATAATTGTAACTACTTGAAGAGAAATACATATTTATGAAAATTTAAATGGCAAATGATTAGTTCAAACATATCTCCAAATGTAAGATTATGATGTTTTATTTTTATGTTCACTATCACAACCATACACCAAAAGATATATCAATCACACCTTGGCTGGAATAGATGTATTGAAAGACATAAAATAGAAACTATAAAAATATTTAATGATAAAATGGAGATGTAAATATTCCTCCTCATACAACATTTAAATATAGTATAGATCTTATAGAGATTATGTCCCAAAATTCTTAAACCTGTTTTGTTTTTTTTTTTTCCTTTTTAAACTTTAGTTAATTTTATCAATGTGTATATATATATATATTTTCAAAAAATACCCATTTATTGATGTGTAATTTGTTCAACTTTATGTAACAAACTACCACACATTGAGTATAAAATTTAAAGGTTTAAATACTACTCTACATTCTCACTCTAGATATCTGAAGATAAAGAGATGAGAAAGTAATAGTCTTATGTTATGGTCGTCCCTCGACTTATGGCCTTAACGAGACGCAACTCGAGGGTCTCATCCACTCGTCCAGCTAGTAATAAACTTTCTTGTGGTTGGATGAAGTAAGATTTCTTTGGCTGCAAGACACGGTTTAACATCCCGACTTGTATAGTATTGCCTTGGTTGAATTCCTACTTCAAGGAAGTGTCATAGTATGTGCATTTCCTGTATTTTATGTCCATGCATTCCATCGAAGCCAATATATCATATATTTTATGCTCCAGATACTAGCTTAAATTAAAGGAGGGGTCATAAACTACAAGAAAAAAGCTCTCTCGACGACTACACTAGCTGTCGGGAGAGCACATGTCTTCCAAATGGTAATATGCCTCGTCGGCAGTATGTTGCAAACTCCTGACGACATATAGATACCATTGGGAATAATACTTACTCCTGACGGCTAGAGAAACATTGTCGGGAGTTAGCAACATACTCTCTGAAGGGATCGAATCTTGTGCGAAAGCGTTTGAACATATATGCTTTTAATTTGTATTTCAAATTTACATAAAATACAGAGAAGTTTAAACATATTTTTAATTAAGCATACTTTACTGTGAAGAAATTCAAGGAGAAAATAAATACCTTTGAAAACAACTTCTTCAATCTTCTCATAATCTTCACTACAATCATTATTTCTTCAACTCTTCTTCGGTCTCGAACAAGACATGACCACAAAGTCTTCCCTACTATTCTCCGCAAGGAAAAGTTTGTGGAAACCACTTTTGGAAGACAAGGGAAAATATTTAATTTTTTTTTTTTTTACAGAGAAACTCTTTCTTTGCAATTTTGTGACAGTGATGAGAGGTTGAGAGATAATTGAGAGAAAATTGAGAATGAGTGTGAGAGAAGAACTATTCTTCTATAAGTTCTATCTTTTTTCAAATGCATAACACTTCTACATAACAAGTGAAGGGAGTTAACGCCCCCTCTCACACCCACACTCACGTTAACTCCCCTGTAACTGTAAGGTAGTTATGTTATTATTTAATTTAAGTTAAATCAAATTTAATTTAATTAAACTAAATAATCATTCATTAGTCTTAATCAATTAAATATCACATATTTAATTAATATTACATTTGATCATATTTAAATGTATTTCTTTCTCATAACTTATAATTTTAATATAAATCTCATTCACATTAAATTTAATATATAGTTTCAATATGAATCTCATTTATATTAAATTTAACATAAAGTTTTAATATGAATCTCATTCACATTAAGTTTAACATATAGTTTTAACATGAATCTTATTTATATTATTTAAGACATTATTCTCTCATATTATATAGTTTAATTTTGAATATCATTTAAAATTAACTTTATAATATAATGTATCTATATACATGTTATTAACTGTGTCATATACAATTAACATATATTCCCTTATAATTTGAACAATTCAAATTATTTCAAAACTAAATATTCTTTGTTTCATCCTTAGTGAGCTAGGAACCTAACGACCTACAGATTAGAAGCTCTAATCATACGAGATTAATTGATTAAATTATTTAATTAAATTAATCATCATTTATTAACTGTGGGACACTCCATTAAAGACCCACAGTTGCACTTGTCGTATTATAGAATATTTCTGTGTCCACGGATATAACTATTACCAGTAAGTCAATTCTTCACGAATTGCTCGTAACTACAACTGAGTCAAATTATTGTTTTACCCCTATAACTACCTCTTACTCCTTATGTCCAATTGATCATCTAATGAACAACATGTTTATGGTCCTACCATAAACAAATCCTTTCGATCCAAGAGAGGAAGGGACCCATTGTTTAAGACTTGGAGTCAATATTTAAGGGAGCAATTCATCTACTTACCTTAAGGATGGGAAGGAGTGATTTTCATCTTGTGTAGCTATGTTCCCAACTCCTTACTTGGACAAATCCCCAAAATGTTAGGCTTATTGAGTCAGTGGCTTAGGCCACTCTCGAAGGACTTCCCTCATAGATAAGAGTTCATAACTCACTCAGGATTAAGGTTGAGTTACTTATAGTTATCCTATGAAATGTTAATTTCTTTCAATCAACGATGTTATAAAGAGAAATTAATCATTTTACGATCCGATCTTATACAAACTCTTTGTATAGGATACCCCCACTCGCATGTCATATCTCCATATGAACGATTTGGATCAAATCGTTTGTAACACTTAGAACTCTTGTAACATTTATAAAGTAGGTTGTATCTATAGTGGCACCAAGATAAGACAACCAACCTTATCTGTATACTACAGACCATTTAGGTTATTGCTTGAACATAATCCACTTATATTTCTACCACATATTGTTCGTTACATAAAATAACATTGGATCTTAGTTTATTGAATTGAGTTACATAAGTCTAATGATCAAATAAAATAACTTCTTATTTTATTAAATAAATTATTTTTTTTATACATTACAAACTACAAGATTTAGGGCACATTTCCTAACAATGGTAACATTGAGACTATTTATTTTAGTGATGGGAGAAATAAGGTAGATAGTTTACTTGAATTGAATTATTATTGTCTAATCCCCTTATCCTTTGAAGAAGAGGAAAACAACCTATCCAACTCATGATTGTGGACTTTCCTTTCATGCGCTCAATGATTTAATGTCACTAAATGAGTTCTACTGAACTATTTAAGGTAAGAACATCTTAAATTAAGCTATAATTCTGGACTTGACAAAAGATTATAACATTATAATTAAATGCAACCTTAAATGAAGGAATTCAAAATTGTTCTAATTGTATAATCATAACTATTGACATGAACAAATAGATCGTGTTCAAGGCTTCTTTCTTAGTTCAAGGACTTAGTTTGACATGCCATTCTAGGAGGACCAACATTTTTAGGTGTTTGAAATGAAGACCATCTTATATGGATGCAATTATGTTTAAAGACATAATCGTTTAGGGTGTGTTTGACCCATGATACGAAAATCCTAGCGAATTAGAATTGGAAACCCCTAATTCTCAATCACTAAAATTCCCAAAATCAACTTGATTTCGATCCTAAGGATTAGGTTAGACATGAATTGCCTAAAGATCAAAGCTCTTAAGACAAGAACAAGGTTCCTTGACCCAAGATTTGAATACTCCACAAGATAGGATGATCAATGTTGGGATTGGTGTTTTAAATCTCTCTTGTATTCTCGTAGTTTGTAAACTCTGTATAAATAAATATTTATTATTAAATTAATTGTTAATTTATGAGCATACACTTAATCCAATAAACAAAGATCTTAGGTTATTTTATGTAATTTAAACATGTATGTAGAGACATACAGGTGGATCATATTTAAATGATAACCTAAATGGTCTAAAGTAGATGGAAACAGTTGGATACCTTAACCTGGTGACACTACGGTTATGACCTGCTTTGTAGATGTTATAAGTGTTGTAAAGTGCTACAAATGATCTGATCTTGATAATTCATGTGGAGATATATGAGTAGGGATATATCATACAAAGAGTTTGTATAAGACTGGACCACGAAATGAATAGTCTCTTTATATAACGTCGTTAATTGTAGAGACTTACATTTCACCAGGATGATGATAGGTGGCATACCTGAATCCTGAGTGAATTGTGAACTCCTGCCTATGAAGGTGATTCTTTGATTTGTATGGGTGAAAGTGGCTAGATTGCCAACTCAATATGCCTACCATTTTGAGGATTGGTCTCATTGGGGAACTGGGAACATAACTACATAAGACAAAATTCATCTCTTTTGGCCCGAGAGGGATTTAGTCATAGTTGGACTATGACTTATTATTCATTAGAGGGATCAGTGGTACTTAATGAGTTAGATGTAACATAGGGGGCAAAACGATAATTTTGGCCCAGTTGTACTTATGAGCAATTTGGAAGGGTCATAATATTGTTGACTGGTTATATCCAATTGACATTGAAATATACCTGTAGTGTGAAGATTGCAGTTGTCGGTCTTTAATGGAATGACTAGCAGATAATGGATGTTGAATAATTTAATTAAAGGAGTTTAATTAATTATTCAAGTATCATTAGAGCTTCAATCTACAGGTCCAAAAGGTCCCCTCTGTAGCTCGACAGGGATTATTGAGAATTAATTTTGGATTAATTTGAAGTGTTCAAATTAATTGAGGGAATTAATTATATATGATATAATTAATTTACATTAATTATATGTGATATAAGTAATATAATGTATTCGATACATTATTATAGAAAGTTTATTTTGAGATGAATTAAATATTTGAATATGATTTAATACTAATTGTATGGATGAGATTCGTATAATTGAATTTAATATGAATTGGATTTATATTAAATATCATGATTGATCGAGAAAATTTAACTATACATTATATTGTATTTGATACAATATAAAAACTATAGGCTATGTGTTATATTCAGTATAACATATAGTTTAGTATATAGTATATGATAAGTTGGTTATCATATATATATATATATATATATATAATTTTATTTATTTATTAAATCATTTGAATTTAATAAATAATTCATTTTCTAATTCAATCATGTGGCTAAGAGAGGAAGGAAGAAGTTTTTTCACGATCATCTTTTTCTCTTTCACGAGAAGGTTATAGAGGTTGTGGTGCTGTACGTTTTTTCCTTTAGAGGAAAAAAATTCTCTCCTCCCTCTCCCAAAAGAAGTAAAGCTCACACCTCCTACCAATTCTCTACCCAAAAGAGAATATAGAAGACTCCCCTTGGTGGTGTCCTCATCGAAGTGTTCGTGATCAGATTGAAGAGGATTTATGCGAAGAAGGTTGCTCTTCAAGGGTAAGTTTTAATTCTTCCCCAATTCCTTCAGTGATAAACATGCTGTAGAATCTTAAAATGCATAATCATTCTTCTCTGTATTTAATTTTGTAAAAAAGTTAAAAATTAGGAACGATCCCGCTTCTGCTGTGGGCTTCATGGTTCCTTTAAATCAATCTCACTTGAATGTTCTTGGCATACTAATCAATACATTAATTACAAAATTCAAGAAGCACCCTTGGTTAACTTGAAAGAAGCACAATGATAAAAACTCAATTCATAAAACTTCTCAAAACAATCTAAAGGCAAGGCTTTAATAGCCTCCCAAAGGAAACCATAATGTCACATCATGTTCATGAATAAATTATAGAAATACCCCTACTTGAAATTTCATAAGAAATGATAACATTGAAAAACTGACACACCCCCTCCCATACTACCCTCTTAACATGGAAGGAGATATGATTGCAGTAGTTACCAACACTTTTGTTAGCACTTACTGCCTTTCACCTGCTTATCCTATTGAGAAACCCTGATAGGTACAAACATGAATAAATACAACATTCAATAATCACAAGTCAATAGGGTTTCACACATAGCCAACATATACAGAATATATACAACACCGTGCATGAGACTTTTATCTCGCACGGCCCTCAGGGTCCCAACTTGCTAACTGATAGAGTTAGAAAACATGCAACGGAAGAAAATAGGATCATTAAGTATTCTAAATCATTAATTTTGGCTTTAAACTCAACCTGCTCATAAAATATAAAGTGGGTTTCAAACATACCTTTGAAGATCTTCTTCCCCAAGCTCGATTCAGCTGTAATCTCCTTGATTTATGTTCGTGAACCACCACAAGGGCTTCCCTACTATCCTCTATGTGCCTTAGATTGAGTTGTGAGACTCAAAATAAGCTTGGATTAAGGAAATAAGGAGAGAAGGTTTCTGGTTTAAGACAGTGTGAAGAACAATTCTTCAAAACAATTTTTTAGCAAAATGTAACCCTTTGCATGCCCCATTCCACTCAGATTTTCAAGTTTATATTGCATGATCATCATGCAACTACATTGCTGCATGAATTCCAATAGCTACTTGGAATTTGACTGAATTTGGTTAGTGGTTTGGTGACTAACCACCTTGGTTAGAAGTGGGGAAAACCCACTTTTGAATTTTTTCCATTTCTCTTCTTTTTCTTTTTGATTTTGAAATTAATTCCAAAATTAAACGTGTATTTATATCACATATAATTACTAATTTCTTTAATCCTAATTTGAACGTTTCAAATCAACTTATCACGCTACTCTAAGGCTAATCCGTTTGTGAGCTAGTAGGGGGACCTCGTGGACCTACAGATCATGGGCTCCAACGATTCGAGATTAATTGGTTAAACTCTTTACACCGAGTTAACCCCCATTCGTTAACTACTGGGTCACTTCAATAAAGCCCAGAGTTGTGCTTCCCTCACTATAGATATATTGTGTCCACTCGATATAACCATGATTAGTAAGTTAATCTTTCATAGGTTGTTCGTAATAACGGTTAGGTCAAATGATTGTTTTACCCCCGAGATTACCTCTTGTTCCTTAAGTCCCACTGATCCTCTAATGAACAATATGTTTGTGATCCGATCATCAAACCGAGTCTCTCTTTGGCCATTGAGAGGGTGGGGCCCCTTGTTTAAGACCAGAGTCAGCACTTAAGGGAACAATCTTTGAAAGCGGGTAGGAGTGAATTCCATCTTGCACCCTATGTCCCTAGCTGTCTACCCGGTCTTAGCCCTGAAATGGGAGGATTCTTGAACCAACCCTCACCCATGCAATTCTAAGGATAATCTCGAATAAACAGGAGTTCATAGTTAGCTCAAGATTCAGGTTAAGTTACCTAGGTCATCGTTGTAAAATAGTCAGTCTTAAACGGTAAACAACTTTATAAAGTAAGAGTGACTTATTTTGTAGTCCGATCTTGTACAAACTCATTGCACAGGATGCCCCCACTCCTCACGTCATCACATGTACGAATTAGGATCACTTCGTCTGTAGCACTTTACAGCTCCTTGTAACAGCTACAGAGTGGGCCGCATCCGATAGTGTTACTAGAATAAGGCACCCAACCTTATTCATATACTACAGATCATTTTGACATTTACTCAAACCTGATCTACTCTTATGTCTCCACATGAAGTTCAAGTACTCATGTAATAGTCATGGATCTTTTAGTTTATTGGATTTATTTCTAAAACATAATAAGCTATTAATATATTCAATAACAACTTTATTGAATTTTCAGAATAAGTTTTATTGTTTACTATCCACGAGTTTTAGGACATAAAACCTAACAAACTCTCGCTTGGACTAAAACTCCAGTGGTAACAAACATATGAATACATAATGTTGAGTTTTTGAGTTTTACATAGAAATACAATAAACTAGGGCATCACATACTCATGGTTTACCTTTAGGCATCACATACCCATGAGTTTTTCTCCCACTTGCCCTAGGTTATAAACCTCGTAGTCCTAGTCTTACTGGGAGATTCTCAAAGACTTTAGCCGAGAGAATTGTGGTAAATCCTTCTTATTAAACTATATAGGGAATGCATCTAATTTTTACAACTCTTTGTTCTCTGATGCTGTCACCTAAACTTGATGGTATGAGTTTCTAATAAACTCAAAACATGGCTAGGGTATCATACATCCCTCTCACTATATTGAGATACCCTCAACTCTTTGAGTAAGATGCTTCTGATTTGCCCCAACAACTTTTATTATAGTATCTGTTTTAGTTAATAACCCTTAATTGATATATATTTACTTTTATGGAATACAAATAATACATGGTGATCTCATATATTTTTCCAGAAAATTTGGTATTTGTCAACAGAAACACTTGATTTTCCTTTACTTGGAAAAGATACTACTTTTGCATTGCCTACAGATAGACATGTCTTTTGAACAATATTTCAACACTTAAGGCTTCGATACTAACACATGTGTCGATCTTTTCAGATTTTCGAACTATGTAAATATCTTTTACATATCATAAACAACTTATATGAATTTTCCATATCTCATATGGATTTTCAGAAACACCTTAAAATTTGAATGATGCACATGTGTCGATCTTTTCAGATTTTCGAACTATGTAAATATCTTTTACATATCATAAACAACTTATATGAATTTTCCATATCTCATATGGATTTTCAGAAACACCTTAAAATTTGAATGATGCACATGTGTCGATCTTTTCAGATTTTCGAACTATGTAAATATCTTTTACATATCATAAACAACTTATATGAATTTTCCATATCTCATATGGATTTTCAGAAACACCTTAAAATTTGAATGATGCACATGTGTCGATCTTTTCAGATTTTCGAACTATGTAAATATCTTTTACATATCATAAACAACTTATATGAATTTTCCATATCTCATATGGATTTTCAGAAACACCATAAAATTTGAATGATGTTCAAAACAATTAAGGCAATTAGGTCTAGAAAGTTTTCATTGGATTTCATGTTCTATCAGAATAGCCCTAGAAATCTCAAACTTTTATATTCCTTACTTTGATCCAATCGAAGTATTCTGGATTTTATTTTACCTAACAAGTTTTATACACCTTGAACCTTTCAAGTTTTCTAAACTTATTACTTAGGTTAAATAACTATTTGTCCTATTCATTTGTAGTCGTTTTAAATATCTAAATATTTGCAAATGTCTTTTGACTTGGTTGGTCTTAACAGAAGTTGCTATAGAGTAGAATAAATATAATTTTTTGCTAATGAAATTTTCATTTATAACAAAAATTTATACGATATGTTCTTTATAAAAAGATAAAATAACTTTCATTACAATAACAAAACGTGAGTAAGTTTATCTAATAGTAACTCCAACATCTCCCACTGGTCATTTTGAGATATGCTCCTATATTCACAATCTAGAGTACTATCTTAAAGCAAGCAACCCTCAGGAACTAGTTCTCATGTTTCTTTCTCTACTCTTTTCTCTGCAAGGTATTGTGGCCAGTTTCTCTTCCAGTGCCCTTCTTCACTGTAGTGGAAACATTTTCCATTATCTGTAGCATTTTCCTTACCTTTTCTACCAGTAGGTTTCTTTTTCCCTTTCCCTTTTTTCTTCTTTACTGGAATACTTTTATTTTGTGAAGAAGAAGCAATATCAGGCTTTTTAGAGGACGATCCTCTTTTCTCAGCAATAGTAACATTTACTTCTGGTTCCAGTCCTTTAGCCTTCACCATGGTCTGATAAGCCTGTAGCTCATTGAGTAGCGTAGTCAAGTTATACTCTATTTTATTCATCAGTGCGTTCGTACAAAACTGCAAGAAACTCTTCGAAAGAGATTCAAGAATAAAATCAACCTGACTCTTCTCATCAACGACAACACCGTTTACTTCTGCCATATTGAAATGGACCATCATGTCCAAGACATGTTCTCTAACAGAGGCCCTTCTTTCATACGATAATTATAAACATATTTGATTGCATCATGCCTCAGGGAGAACGACGGTTGTCCAAACATCTCCCGCAGAGAACATTCCTTTGTTAAAACAAACTCAGGTCATCTATCACCATTATTTTATTTAAATTTGATTTCCATGTAGCATGTTATCCCCGGTAAGTTTATTAGAAGCCAATAGTTGTACTAAGGAACTTGTCATTTTGAAAATATAAACAAATTTGATTAATTAATTACTTTTAAACCCAATCATGTCTTAGCAAACTAATAATGTACCCAAAATTTATTATTTTTGCAATGATACTCCGTAAGGAGGTGGAATAGGAGGACACTCCTCTGTACGGATGAATTTTAGATCATCGATGATCAAAATTGTTGTGATCGTGTTTTTTCAAATAGCATAATTCTCGCCAGTTAGTTTGTCGGCACTAAGTAGAGCTAATGTGGTTGTAGCCATTTAAAACGTTGTTGAAAACAGAACAAACATTATAAGTCTATGCTAAACCACCTTTTAACACCAATTTTAGTTTTAGCAAAATAGTTTCCAAGTACCATAAGTGAAAGACTTCTATTTCGCAATGATGCCCCAATGAGGTAGGACAAACGTCACCAATGGGGTGATCAGATGCCCATGCACTGGGATGAGACACTCTCAACCATTAGGCAGAACCAACTCTTGGAACTGCACCTAACAGTCACCATTTTTCGGTCAAGAACTGTTAATCCTTAACAATTTCGCGTAAGTGTAAACCCTCGTTTTCGGCCCTAGAGTCCTGCTGTAATGCGCTCACCATAGGGAAAAAGTAAATTAGGACAAGAGACTAAATGACCTTCTCCTATACAGGAGATTAGATAAAGAAACGTAGAAAACTGTGATCCTATAGGGGGACATTCTCAGGGTGCCTCGAGGCAATGCACAGAAACTTTATCTAAACCTAACGAGAGAGACCGTGGGATATGCTGTCACACGTCCTCCTCCCACTTACTATGAACATTCTCTCCATCCACCTTGATATTGACCTACCCAGACACCATCCTTTAGGGGGACACTCCCAGGGTGCCATGAGGCTGAGGATAGATCTCACGGTGTGGACAATAAAGGGAGAAACGCGAGAGGTTTAAATGAAGTATCAGATACCCCAAGTACCTCTCACTGAATGTTCTGCCTAAGGGTTCATTAACTTAGACCATCCGGTTACTGATTTTAATCTATGTCAGTTTAATTTGCCCAAAAACAACTATTGTCTTTGAAATTAAACAAGTTCAAGTAGTCACATTAAACTCTTTAATGGACTGTCCTTAAATTTGTATGCATGCATCAAATCTATCTATTTCACCTTTCTAGGCAGGTTCCCAGGTAGGGGTGTTCTATTTCTGTCACCTTAAATACCCCAGCCTAGACAGAACCCACCTTAGACAAAAGGTCCCTTATAGATAGATTTGCTACACTTTAACCTTTTATTAGTCAGTTTAATCCTATTAAACTGATTAAAATATTAAAACCTAGGTTGCTAATTGTATTAGAACCGTGAGCTTAGGTATATCTCCACCAAGTTATAAAACACTTTTAAAACCATGATTCAAACCTAAGTTCACATGTGTGTCTTTTTTATAGATTTTATTTCTAATTTCCTTATAACCTTTATAAAAGAAACAACTAAAACCATACACATTGCCACACAACTAGGTATTTATAACACTTATAAATTCAATCTTTGTGTCATGCTTCATGCAATGCCCGTTCATTACTATACATAACTTTTATATACTAGTAACGAATCGAGCTAACATGCTTCCATACACCCTTATACTATAACACTTATAATATAAGAATGATGCATGTCTATGCTTTATGCATGCATAAATATAATTCTTATATAATATGATGCATGAGCATGCTCTTATGTAATTTAAATCATGCTTCTCTAAATCATAACACTTATAATAAAGAGATGATGCATGACCAATGCATAACCTAAGGTGGGATTTCTTCTATATGGCATACCATATGACATATAAATAAACATACATCCTATGTACATTCACAAAGATTAATGGACCGGGATGAACCGCCTCAAAACCGAAAATTAAAATTCTATCTATTACAAATTCCATCGAGAAAATCGGTTCACAGGTGAATTGAGTCTTGAAACGCCAGACGAAGCTCCCATCGTTTAGTAAACGCGGCCGGGTATACGATCGGTTAGCCACGATCGAGTACCAACAACTATGCGATGAAGCATGAGGTACCTGATCGTTTAGCGCACAAGACAAAAACCTGCGAGTTCTAATCGATCGTTTAGACGGCCACTTAACAAGCGATAAGTAAACGATTTATTCCGCGACCATGTAGTCAGGAATTAAGTGATGAAGCTTGCTGAGCTACACGATCGTCTAGTGTGTGCATGTCAACCTGCTCCCGAGTATGCGATACTTCATGATCGTTGACTCCATCGTTTACACAACCCGACAACGCTTGGTCGTGTTCTTCCTTGAAGAACAGCAACTCTTTGCCTCGAAGCCTCAGCGCGAATGTCTCAACGACTCAAACACTTTGAAATTACAAACTCGATAGCAGGTTAATACACCCAAAAACATAGGGGCCTTTACAATTAACTTTAAATGTAAAAGAATTTAAACAACCAGAGGCTTTATCCCAGAAACTCCATTAATCTACATCCACAAACTATTTAACACTTAAATAGAGAGCAGACATGCTTTACCTACCGAGAAAGTAAATGCTATTCTTTGCATTAATGAATTTGGAATATCAGAACCTGACTCTGATACCAATTGAAGGAACTCTTATAAAAAAATACCTCTGAGTGGAAGTAAGATCATTCCAAACTCATTGTGACAGAATTACCGCATTCACAATCTAACAGAGTAGAAATGCGTTAACAAAAAATTACAGGCATGCTTTGAAACTTTAAACAACACGAGAACGAAATACATACCAGTTGAAGAACCCTTCTTCAGTAAAATCTCGCTCTCGTCCGGTGGACTGCTCCTCTCATTTTTTCTGAGAATGTCCAAACAATCGTCCACCAAATCACGAAGGGCCTCCTCACAAACACAGCAATAGGGAAGACACTACCACTTGGAACCCTCGGTATTCTCGGAGTGAGAATCCAGGAGGTGTGGGCTTTGTTGGATTTGGTAGAGGGAAGAAGGAAAAGCCAATCATATACCACGACTAAGCAAGTGGGAGAAGCGGGTGTCTATCGTATAGACGATGCTTGATCGTTTAGGTAGAGGTACACGATCGTTTAGTAAAAGGACCATGATCATTTAGACATCGTTTAGTAAATGCTCGGGCACACGATCGTTTAGGAAAAAGCTAGATAATCGTTTAGCAAATCCTATGCGATCGTTTAGTAAAGCGTGTATACGATCGTTTAAAAATGTTGAGCTATCGTGTAGGCTCTCGGTTGCTATGCGATAGGCAGTAAACACTAAATGTGAGCAAATGTATGATCTCTTTGGAAAATGAAAATAATTTTCATTTTATCCTTCAGTTACGAAAACTGAATGCAACCTCCCACTATCATTCGGTTACGGAGAAAAAACTGGCACAATTATCCTATAATTGTCAAAATTAAATAATAAATATAACTATATTATATTCATTAACCTATGGTTAATATCACATCAAATGCAGCATATCAACCATAGTCTTTTCTCTTCCACTAGATCTAAATCATATTTATATCAATTTCCTCCATATAATGTATCTCATACATAATGTCAATCATATCATATATAATTGACCAGTTCAATCATATCATATATAACCGAAATCCCTCTTGTCTATTTGAACACTTCAAACTGACCCAAAAACTGATTCTCAACATGAATCCATTGAGCTACCAATGGACCTTATGAACTATGGCTCGAAGATCCAATGGTACGTGAATAGCGGAGCGTTACCAGGATAAGGTTTCCCTCCTATATTCATATACTACAGACCATTTTGGTTATCACTTAAGGCATGATCCACCTATATGTCTCCACATACATGCTTAAGTTACAAACGACAACTAGAGATCTTAGTTTATTGGTTTGTGGTAAAGCAAATAAAACATCCAATGCTCATAGACAAAAGTGAAGAAAATATCATATATTATAACATCACAAGCATTTGTTCAAAAATGTGTTTACAAACTACAGGATCCAACGAGAGTTTAGGGCATCATCCCAAACAAGGACCTCATAGACCTATAGATCATGGGTTCCAATGATTTGAGATTAATTGGCTAAACGCTTTACAACGAATTAACCTCAATTCGTTAACTACTGGGTCACTCCACTAAAGCCTAGAGTTTCACTCCCTTCACTATAGATATATTGTGTCCACTTGATATAACCATGATTAGTAAGTTAACCCTTCACAGGTTGTTCGTAATAATGGCTGGGTCAAATGGCTGTTTTACCCCCAAGGTTACCTTTCGTTCCTTAAGTCCCATTGATCCTCTAATGAACAATATGTTCGTGATCCGATCGTCAAACCGAGTCCATTTCGGACCAATGAGAGGATAGGGCCTCATGTTCAAGACCTGGAGTCAGCAATTAAGGGAATAAGCTCTCTACTATACCTAAAAGTAGGTAGGAGTGAATTCCATCTTGCACCCTATGTCCCCAGCTATCTACCTAGTCTTACCCCTAAAATGGGAGACTTATTGAGCCGGTTAATATATCTAAGGATAATCCTGAATAAACAGAAGTTGATAGTTAGCTCAAGATTCAAGAAACAACGTTATAAAGTAAGAGTGACTTATTTCGTGGTTCGATTTTGTGAAATCTCATTGCATAGGATGTCCCCACTCCTCATGTCATCACATGCACGAATTAGGATCACTTCGTTTGTAGCACTTTACAACTCTTTATAACAACTACAAAGTGGGCCGCATCCGATAGTGTTACCAGAATAAGGCACCCAACCTTATTCATATACTATAGATCATTTTGACTATTTACTCGAACCTGATCCACTTTTATGTCTCCACATAAAGTTCAAGTACTCATGTAATAGTCACAAATCTTTTAGTTTATTGGATTTATTTCTAAAACGAAATAAGCAATTTATATATTCAATAACAACTTTAATTAATTTAAGAATAAGTTTTATTGTTTACAATCCACGAGTCCCTGCATGCATAAAATATATGTACAGATAATTACAGATAACCTTCTAAACTTTTTTGAAACTAGAGTCTTCAAGTGGCGGAGCAACAACAGAGTTATCTTCTGGGGAGTTGACTGCTACCTGGGGAAAGGAAAGCATTTAAAACGAGGTGAGCTACTAGCCCAGTATTTGACTTAATAGAATATAGTTCTCATGCTTGAAATTGTACTAGAAAACTGTATACTGAAATATAGAATCCTTCCAAGCAACTGTACATGCAAAACTTTTAAAAAATATTAGTTAAGAGTGATCCTTAATAGAATATGTCTGGAAACTAGCTGAATTGATCCTTTGTTAAGAGTGAACCCATTTGCTCAACCCTGAATGTCAAGCCTTAGTCGAGAGAGAACGATTTTGCTCAATCCCTCGACGTCAAACTACCTACGTGCATGTGGTTATAACTAAGTATCGTCATACCTTAGGTACGATTGCTTAGTTCTCTTCTCTAAATCCTTCAGTATCGAGCTTAATGTATGATAAACTATACTTACTGAATCATGTATACTTAAATTATAATGACATAAATTGAGTTAAGCATTCAACCTTGGCATAATCTTCAATGCATGCTTCAAGTATTGAAATTAGTTTATAACAAAAACATATTGTAAAACCTTTCTTTAAAGAACTAGCATGCGCTTCATAAATTATGCTTTATAACTTCATTAACTATCATGTGTTGGAAACATAAGTACATAGGTTTGCTTGGAAAACTCCTTGTAAAAAATAACTAGCATGAGATAAATATTTCATTTGAATCATGGATTTCTAAGAACACTATAAAAAACTTAGTCACTCACGAATTTTGGGCAGTTCCTTTATGGTTGGTAAGCTTCCCCTATTGGTGTCAAATCCTGTGGACACAACAATATACTTTAGCTACTAGAAATGGTCTCCCTTTTGAGACTAACTTCCATAATTAAACGTATTTCTTTCTTGATACTTAAGTCTTACCTTCCAACCTTAGCTTCCCTATGCATTGAGTACTTAGAAAAATTTCTAAGCTTTAAGCTTTGGCTAGGTGGCATTACAAACTACCAAGGCCTACCTCACAAGTCCAAGCTTGCCTTAGGCGTTCCACTTGTTGCACACCAATGCCTATGCCTTCTCTTGAGAGTTCAAAACACCTATTGTTGCCAACACAACCCCACTCATGAACCAATGCATGTTGAGATTCGCTTTCACCTGTGCACGCGCGTCCAACTTTGAGCTGCTTGCTTGTTCAACTCAAGTAGCTGCATACTTGTTCAAAGGATTTCAGATTCAACTTGCTCTTTAAATAACTCATTTTCCAGAACTTTTGTCAAGAAATTTCCTTCTACTAACTTTCTCAAAATTTTCTTATCATACTTACCTTAAAATTTTAGCTCATAATTCTCCATGGTTGGCTATAAACTTCAAATCTTCAACACCGACCTTAAATTACTCGAGAGCTCGACCTTCTTTCAGATTCTTCAATTTCCAGCTCGTTCCTTTTGAATTTTTCTTTCGGCAACCCTATCTTAACAACTAGACTCTTTTAGCTTGCAGATGGCTTAATTACTTCAATTGCACAAGTAGAATGTCCAAACTAGCCTTTTGAAGTCAACCTTTCTATTTATACTTGAGACTGCCAGCCGCATTGCTTATTAAGCTGCCACTTCAATCTCTAAGTGGGAATAAACCACAAAATTAGGACACCTGGCCCCTTAAATGGTGATTAATGGTTATTACCTTCCCTTGGTCATCAACACAAGTCCCTGCCTTCAGCTAACTTCAACGCACAACAACCCCCACAACGCATGCCATCCAATTGACGCATGCCTTAGGACCAATGTTTGAACCATCTCATGCCTTATCCAGCATCTTTGCTTAAGGCTGACGCCTTAACTTCTTGGCTTGCAACCATGCCTTCTTAATCAATGCCTCATCATGCTAACGACCAAGGCTTTGCCTTTCTGCGCGCTCCACATTGCATACTAACCTCCAAGGCTCCATGTCAATATGCGCTATCCTCAAAACAAGCCCTCAACCATCGCCCACTCTTGATCGCATGCAATAAGGTTATTGCCTAACCTTGTGTCAATGCCTAGACACCCTGCCTTGCCTTGCATCCTCGCCTTGCCAATGCTCAACACACTCTTGGCTGCAAGCTTTACTAACCTCAACAATCCCTTGGCTGTCGCTCACCCTTATCAACGTATATGTCCATGTGGGTCCATCTCGACCACCATGGTATGCACAACTCTATCGCCTAGCACACATCACTCGGCCATACTTGGTCCCACATATCCTCAAAAAGCAATGCCACCACCCATTGTCCTAACCTCAATGCCCAACTCAAGGGCATTGCCCATGGTTAGGCCAACGCTCATTCCAACACTTAGCCAAAAGTTTTCTCTTGATAGGCTTACACCTATTCACTCGAGAGCCATTTTTTTCTACACTTAACTTTTCCTTCTTCAATTTCTTATTAGTCACCCATTTCCCTACAATTAACATTAGCTCACAAGTTAACTCACTCACCATACTAATCTTATCAATAAACATATTGAAGTAGGGAAAGTAGGGTTCAGGGTTTACAAAAACACTTAAAATTACATCATAAATAATAATTTGATGCCTTGGACAGTTCATATCATCCTCTCCTCCTTTTGAGGATTTGTCCCCAAATCCAAATCAAATCCTTTCTAAGAAGTTTTAAAATCATTAGAAGAAAATGATGATTTCCTAGTATTTCACTTGGATGGTTTTCCTTGTAAAGCAACCTTTGAAGGGATTGAATGTTAGGCAGAAGCATGTAAACATCGTACCTTTTAATTATCAATTTGAGATCAAACAGAAAAACTTAGAGAAACATAAGAAATTTATAGGATAAACAGTAAATCAAATTACACAGAATGCTTTGACAGGATAAAAGGAGAAATTGGGACTTACCCTTGTAGAATACCAAATCTTCACGTATCCTATCCCGATCTCACGAATGGATGTAATCCTGGTTTCACTTTCACAATCTTAGCAACCAAAATAGAGATGGATCTCCTTTGGGACACCACCACGAGGACTTCCTCCTTATACTCAAGGAAGAGAATTGATGCAGAGTTGTGGCTTACTATCGATTAATTTTTGGAAAAGGGAATGGAAGATTTCGTAAAAGAATTCATAGAAGTTTTTTTTTTTTTCAAAGAACTTCCAGAAAGGAGGTCTTGTGTGAAGCCTTGGGAGGAAGAAGGGAAAAAAACCACCCTTCTGTGAAAAACCAAGGAACTCTCACCACGTACTGAGAGATGATGAGAGATGAAAAGGGAGGAGGTTACCAAATTAACTTCCTCCCTTATTATTTAATATTTAATATAAATAAAAAGAATTATTAATCAAATAAATTTTATTAATAAAACTATATGTTATATTACATATAACATATAACCTATAGTTTATATTATATCACATATAATATAACCGATAGTTTATAAATCTTTCACATAACCTATAGAATTAATATGAATCAAATTCACATTAATTTCAAGCTATAGTTTTTATATGAATCATGTCCATATAATTAATATTTTAATCATATTCAAATATTTATTTCTCTCACTAAAACTTTATAATATAATGTATCATATACATTATATTAATTATATCTCATATTCCTTAAATTAATTTGAACACTTGAAATTAATCCAAATTAATTCAATTCTCATTTAACCTAATTGAGCTAACGATGGGACCTTATAGACCTATAGATTGAAGCTCCAATGGTACTTGATTAATTAATTAAACTCTTTAATTAAATTAATCAACCTTCATTAACTGCTAGCTACTCCACTAAAAACCAACAGTTGGACTCTTCACACTACAAATATATTTCTTTGTCCATTGAATATAACAAATCAATAATGCATTAACCTTTCACAAATTGTTCATAAGTACAGCTCGGCCAAAATTACCATTTTGCCCCTGTAGTTATAGCTAACTCCTTAAGTACCATTAATCCCTCTAATGAACAATTAGTTATAGTCCAACTATAACCGAATCCCTCTTTGATCAGGACAAGGTGATGTGTCTCATTGTTCAAGCCCCGTAATTAGCCTTAAGGGAGCAAATTCTCTACTTACCCTAACAATAAGAAATGAGTGAATTCCTTCTTGTGTAGCTGTGCTTCTAGCTCCCCAATCAGACGAATCCCCGAAATGGTAGGCATATTGAGTCGAATTGGCCACTCTCACCCATGGAAATCAAAAGACCACCTTCATAGGCAGGAGTTCATAACTCACTCAAGATTCAGGTCAAGTCACATATGGTTATCCTGGTGATATGTAAATCTCTTCTAGTAATGGTGTTATAAAGAGAGACTATTCATTTCGTGGTTCGATCTTATACAAACTCTTTATATAGAATACCTCTGCTCACGTGTTTTCATATGAATTATCATGATTATATCATTTGTAACACTTTACGACACTTGTAACAACTACAAAGCGGGTCATATCCATAATGTAACCAAGATAAGGTACCAAACCTTATCCATTTACTACAGACCATTTAGGTTATCATTTAAACATGATCCACCTATATGTCTCTACATACATATTTAAAATTCATAAAATAACCTAGGATCTTAGTTTATTGAATTAAGTGTGTGCTCATAAAATAAAAATTATTTAACAATTTATTTACAAAGGTTGCAAGCTACGAGAATACAAGAGAGATTTAGGACACCAATCCTAACAATTTTCCACATGTCCTAAAGCTAAGGGAGTAAAATGTACAATACAAATAAAGTACAAAATACAATAAACTAGGGCATACACTATACCCCTGTAACATCTCCCACTTGCCCTAATCAATATGTCACATATCCCGTAGACCCAAACTTTCTAAATGACCCTCTAAACTTAAGTCGTGAGCCCATTTGTAAATGGATTAGCAACGTTGTGCTCAAAAGCGATCTTCATGACAATCAAGTCACATTGCTGCACAATCTCTCGAATCAAGCGATATTTTCGCTCAATGTATTTGCCTCGTTTATGACTCCTAGGTTTCTTAGAATTTTCCACAACACCACTGTTATCATAATAAAGTGTGATGGGCAAAGACATATTTGGAACCACTTCTAAATTAGTAAGGAACTTCTTTCACAAAACAGCCTCTTTAGTTGCTTCACAAGCAACCACGTATTCAACTTCCATAGTTGAGTCTGTGATGCATCCTTGCTTGATGCTTCGCTAAACTATAGCTCCTCCATTCAGATTAAACACCAACCCTGATGTGGATTTCTTAGAATTCCTATCAGTTTGAAAGTCAAAATCTATGTATCCTGTAAGGATCAAATCCTTAACTTCATACACAATCATATAGTCCCTCGTTCTCCATAAATACTTGAGGATTATTTTGATTATTGTCTATTGATCTAATCTTCAATTGGATTGATATCTACTGACAATCACTACAGCATAGAAAATGTCAAGTCTGATACATAACATTGCATACATAAGGCTGCCAACAGCCGATGCATTCAACCTCTTGAGGAGTCTTAGAACACTGTTCCTTAAACAAAATAATTTCATGCTTGAAATTTAATAAACCCTTCTTGTAATTGTGCATCAAATATCTAATCAACATCTTGTCAATATATGATGCATAAGACAAGGATAGCAGTTTGTTCTTACGATCTCTTGTGATCTGGATCCCTAAAACAAATTGCACCTCACCCACATCTTTCATTTGAAACTGGGCGACTAGTAAGTTTTTTACATCTGTCAGAAAGCCTGCATCATTCCTAATGAGTAAGAATATCATCCACATATAGCACGAGAAAAGCTATTGAGCTGTTGATGATTTTCTTGCAAACACAAGGCTCATCAACATTCTAATCAAAACCATAATATTTAATTGCATTATCAAATCTTATATTCCAAGATCGAGATGCTTGTTTTATCCATAAATGGATTGATTAAACTTGCAAATATTTTGCTCTTGACCTTGACCAATGAATCATTCTGGTAGATGGTCTACTTTGTTGAGTTTTATACCCTAAAACTCGTAGATAATAAATGTAACATTTGACCAATCATTAATAAAGTGTTATTAATGTTTATTACAATAAATAGTTATTGTTTATCTTGTTTTTATCTTACCTAAATAACCCTAATCCAATAAATTAACATCCTAGATTGTTGTATGAGTCTTGAACTATATGTGGAGACATACGGGGATCAGTGTTCAAGATACAGCCTAAAAGGTCTATAATATATGGATAAGATTGGGTATCTTATGTTAGTGACACTATGGATACGACCCACTTTATATTTCATATAAATTAAATGATCCAACGTGTTCGTGTAGGGAACATGCGACTGGGGGTATCATATGTAATGAGTTTGCATAAGACCGGACCACGAAATAGTAACTACTAGATGTAACTCCGTTAACTAGGTAGGTTTCCATTTGAAGAAACCAGTAAAGGTTCTTAAGCGGAAGCGGGAATCGGTCTCAAATCTCAATTTTTACAGAACCATACAATTTTACAGAATCATACAAAATCATTATACATCAAAAGAAAATTACAACATGCTAATGAAAATTGAGAAGAAAGATAAGGAGACTTATCCTTGAAGATCTAATCTTCTCATATGATTTCTCCTCTCCAAAAAGGTCACGAACTCGAAACCTTAATTTGCAACCATGAAAGCTTCCCCTGTATTCTCTAGGATGAGAATTCAAGGAGTTGTGGCCTCTTGATATTTTGGAAGAGAGGGATAGAGTTTTATTTTGAGAGGAAGGAGAGTGGGAACCTAAGAACTTTTCTCAGAGAAATTCTTGCGGAGATTGTTCTTTGTAAAACTCAAATGGGGAAGAAAAAGATGGTAACTATCTGCACTCTCCCACTTTCACGTAGTAGAGAGAAAAAGGAGGAGGGAGTTAACTCCCAAAATAAATTTTCAAAAATTTAAAATAAATAAAAGAAATTTTATTTTAATAAAACATTAATATATATTTATATGATAACTACTTTATCATATATTTTATATTAAATTATATTAAACTATATGCACGGTATTTAATATAAATCCCATTGATACTAAATTTAATTATATGAATTCAATTCACATAATTTATATTTGAATCATATTCAAATATTTATTTCCTTAGATAAACTTTATATTATAATCCATCAAAGAAATTATAATAATTATATCATATATGATTAAATTAAATTAATTATATCACATATAATTAATTCCTTCAATTAATTTGAACAATTCAAATCAATCCAAAATTGATTCTCATCTAATCCTTGTTGAGTTACAAAGGGGACCTCATAAACCTATAGCTTGAAGCTCTAATAGTACTTGAATAATTAATTAAACTTCTTTAACTATATTATTCAACATCCATTAACTATCGGGCATTCCATTAAAGACTGATAGTTGCACTCTTTGCACTACAAATATATTTATGTGTCCATTGGATATAACCAATTAACAGCGCCATGACCCTTCATAAATTGCTCGTAAGTACAACTAGGCCAAAATTACCATTTTGCCTCTATAGTTACATCTAACTCCTTAAGTACCACCAATTCCTCTAATGAACAATAAGTCATAGTCCAACTATGATCAAACCCCTTTTAGGTCAGGAGAGGGTGTAGCACGACATTGTTCAAGCCAAAAATTAGCCTTTAAGGGATCAATTTATATACTTACCCCAACCTTAGGGAATGAGTGAATTTCGTCTTGTGTAGCTGTGTTCCCAACTCCCCAATCAGACGAATCCCCAAAATGGTAGACTTGTTGAGTCAGCAATCTTGCCACTTTCACCTATACAAATCAAAGGACTGCCCTTCTAGGCAAGAGTTCACAACTCACTCCAGATTTAAGTCATATCACCTATGGTCATCCTGGTGAAATGTAAGTCTTAATTATGAACGATGTTATATAATGAGACTAGTCATTTCATAGTTCCGTCTTATACAAACTCCTTTATATAGAATACCCCCGCTCACATGTCTCTACATGAATGATCAGGATCAGATCATTTGTAGCACTTTACAACAATTGTATCATCTATAAAGTGGATTGTACTCGTAGTGTCACCAAGATATGATATCCAGCCTTATCCATCTACTACAGACCATTTAGGTTATCACTTAAACATGATCCACGTGTATGTCTCTACATATATGTTTAAGTTACATATGATAACCTTAGATGTTGGTTTATTGGTTTGTGGGTTTAATGCTACTAAATGTCAAATAAAACATCTCATATTTTATTAAGTAAATAAAAAGTTTGTATAATACAATTACAAACTACATAACTCTAAGAGATTTAGGGCATCAAACTCAACACTATTTCACTAGGATGATCTAGGCAACTTAATTTTAATCCTGAGTGAGTTATGGACTGCTGTTCATGAGGGATTGTACTTTGATTTGTATGGTAAGAGTAGTCAATTTGCCGACTTAATAAGCCTACCATTTTAGAGACTAGAGCGAGTAGGGGACGGGAACATAATTTCATGAGATGAAATTCACTTCTTCCCGACTTTAGAGTAAGTAGATGAGTATTCCATTAAGTGGTGTCCCCGAGACTGGCACAAAGGTTCTTACTCTCTCACTGGCCTGAGAGGCCATAAATAGGTTGTTCATTAGAGGAGCACTGGTACTTAAGGGTACATAGGTAACCTAGGGGTAAAACGGTAATTTGACCTAGTTGGTGTTACGAATGCTCGTGAAGGACTAACTTGCTACCATTGGTCTATATCTATGGACACAGAAATATATCTGTATTGAGAAGAGTGTAATTATGGGTCTTTAGTGGAGTGTACCTACAGTTAACGAATATTGTTTAATCGGTTAATGAGTTTAGCCAATTAATTTCATATCCAGGAAGTGGTTCCTGCTCTTCCACCGTGTCGACATGGACTACTTTATATCTCTAGGTCTCTAGAAAATAAAAGGAATGGTCTGACAACGGCTCGTTTGGCCTCCCAACTGAAGTTGCAAGTCGATCAACAAGGTCACTCTGACTTTGTAAGTCAATCCTACCCTCGGCCTCAGGGCGAAGACTCTTTTGTTGGATGCACTTGAACTCTTGCTGCCTACGGAGGTTGTCCTGCTCAAACTTAAAAGCTCCGTCACCAAATCCTTTAAAGACATACCTAACCTTAAAGACTGAGCGTGAGTCAACTGGTGTGGTGTTTTGAAATCTTGGCCGCCAAAGCTTTGTCACCATCATGAGTATCCATGGTCAAAGGACTCCCCTCGTCAAGAATGGTGAGGCTCATAGTCCCAAGGACCATAATACCCCTCCTCAACGAATCCATATGGTGCTATCATCCACTGCAACCTCGGACATGCTTACGTGGGATGCCCTTTGAGTAGGCAACTCCCACACCTCTACTTGTTGTGATCTCCTTTTCACCAAGTGACCAACCAAGAAAGTCAACTCGGTAAGCTCATGGCGAACACCACTTACCTCTTCATCAAAATTTGTAACATGGCTTTCGGATGTACAAGATTGATTTGAAAATCTTGTCATGCTTAACTAACACAAAAAGAAAATAAATCAAAGCAAAAGAAACTTTAACTAAAAACTCACTAAGAAAAACTAATTGGCTTCCCCGACAACGGCGTCAATTTGGTCGACTTCGAGTTTACCATCACCTGTAAACCCTCACCTACGCAATAATATTTATAAATCACCAAACTAACTACTTACACTAACTAGTAGTACAAGCGGCAAGTCTGGGGTCGAACCTCAGGGAAGCCCTGAAGATTAGTTCATCAAAGCTCGTTTTTAGTTAAAGAGATAAATGGGGGGGGGGGGGCGTTGATAATTGAAAGTGCATGAAAATAAAATGCGAGAAAAGTAAAGATAGAAGCGTAATTAATCGAGATGTCTTAGCTTAGAGGAATGGATTTACCCAATGTAATTTAGATCATTGAACCAATTTATGACTTACTTCTTGTTTATGCTTAGCCCAATTGATCAGAATCCCAACCAATGGTCCTAATTATCTAATTAATCAAAATGCACAGACAACAAATCTGCTTCATACAAATTAATGAACCACATTAAGTTCTAGTGATTATGCTAAGATGAGTGTTTAACTTCCAACGTCTAATTAAATAATCAATATAGTTTTTCTTTAGGTTGCTAGGAGCAGTCCTTTTTGCCTAACTAAACTATTGCTTCCAATGAGATTAATATATAATATACGTCAGATATTACAAGGTAATCACAAAACATTAGAATCACACGACAAAATTATTGGGCGTCAATCAAAAATTAAAATCATGCAATTCATAAATATAAATCCAGATCAAAACCCATAAACGAGTTTGTATACATCATTAAATTGAAATCTCACAAAATTACATTGAGTTCCTTCGAATCCCTAAACTAAGATACCAAAATCTTACCTTCCCATGGAGGGTGAGAAGTTACAATCCGGCATCTACTCGATAAATTACTAAAGAAACGCCCAAATAACAAGTGGAAGAAGGAAAAGAGGGGAAAATTCGACTGGATGCCGAAGGCAGACAAATTTTTCTAACCTAAAACAAAGACTGCTATATATAGGACAACGTCATAGCATTGCAATGCTGCTCAGATTAGCGTTGCAACGCTACTGCCTTGCAGCACACTTTCGTCTTCAATTCGTAGCATTGCAACGCCACATGTAGCATTACAACACTGCCCTACTTTACACAAAATAGGTAGCTACTACCTTATAGCGTTGCAAAATCCTCGGTTGAACGTCACAACGCTTCGTCCAAGGGTGTTTCCATCTATTCACACGTCCCTTTGAATCCCAGTTACTCAAATTAGCTCCTAATTGCTCCAAATTAACCCCAAATAGCTTGTAACGACTAATTCTACCTCCAAGATGCTCAATACCTATAAAATCATCATATAAAAACATTAGACATAGTAACAACCTAGAATTAAGAAGAGAAAATAGCACATTCTCGGTGCTATTAGTCTTCTTCCTAGCTTGTAAAGGGAATTGAGGTAACCATGCTTTAAAGAGTTTGAAATGTTCAAATTCACTGAGAGAAATAATATAATGTATAATGATACATTATAATATAAAGCTTATATTTTAATTAAACTTTATAATATAAATTTATTTTTGGATATGATTCAAAATTAATTTATAAGAGATTAAATATTTGAAGGAGTTCAAATATTAATGGATTGGATTCATATTGAAATTCTAGGTTAAAATAAATGTGTATTTGATGCACATTAAATATAAGAGAACTACAATTGGATATGATTCAAATGTAAGCCAAATTAAATATTTGATATTTAATTTGGAGATATTTTAATGGAATTAAAACTATAGATTATGTGAGAGATGTTTCATTTAATATAATTTCAATGAAGTCATTAATTAAATTAGATTTAATTAATTACTTATTAATTATTAATTAATTCAATTAATTATATAACTCCCATCTAGAGGAATTATCTAAAAACATGGGTGGTTCCACGTTTCATCCATGAGGAAAAAGAATTAAAAAATCATGCAAAGAATAGTTCTTGCTTTTTACTTCTCTTAATGAAAATTCCTCATTCTCGGTTTTCTTTTTCCCAATTCAATTGGTTCCCACAAACCAAAAATTACCTAAGGTTTTTTGGAGGATAGGAAGGTTGCTTTTTTAGTGGTGTTCTAAAATCCCAATTGGAGAGTTGGATTCTCACTTGGTTCTACAAATGTAAAGGTTTTCTATCCCTTTTCTATGAATTTATTTTACAATAGGCTAATTATTGTTTTTCTTTGGTCTCTGTATTATTTCTGAGTTGCGCAGTATATGGGTATTTCAGAAATCTCAAATTAATAATGGGTTTTGGTTCTTGCTTTCCATTGCGTTAGGGTTTTCATCCCTACAATTGGTATCAGAGACTTCTCATATATTAATTAGGATTATGAAATTTGCACTGAGTTTTGGTGGCATTGTGAATGTTTATTGCAAGGAATGTTTACGGTATTTTTGGCCTTAGTTATATGTTTTTATTTGATCAATTATAAAGGTTTTTGTGCTTTTTAGTGTTTTAATTATATAAATGGAGTCTTTATAAGTCCATTTCTAGAATTAGAACCCTTGGTGATGAAGATCAAGATTAATTCTTCAAAATTTTGGTGAATAGAGGCTGAGAAGTTGAAAAAAAATTGAAAAGAAGGGAAACCCATGCTGACATCAACCTGGTTCAAGATGTTGGATTCGGTTCAAGCTGGTTGGGTCTGGTTTTGTGTTGTTTTGGCTTGGTTCGTATTTTTGGGTCCGATTTGATGCAGTTCGAATTGGTTTGGTTCGGTCTAGAGCGGAAGAAGCTTATTTTATGATAAATTGGCATAATTATTGTAATTTATTGCTTTATTTTATCCTAGAGGCCAAAATTATCGGTTCATTTGCTATTTAAATGTTTTATGGATGTCATTTAGATAAATCCCACCAATTAAGCATATTCATGCATTTTTAGTATATTATAAGCGTTATAATGTATGGTATTAATGCATGATATAATTTAAATTTCAAGCGTAATTTAATGTAATTGTTATCTTAAATGAATGAAATTAATAAAGCATAACGCTTGATATTACTTAGTTTAAATGTCTTGGAACATGTTTGTTTGTGTTTCATGATTGGCTTTAGTATAAAATGTTATGTTAATAAAATTATGAAAATCAAAGATGCATTGAGCATGAAACATCCATAGTATAAATATAAATATTATATTTTTCATACAATGTATATAGTATGGATTATTTAATTAATTAGAATATGATTGTTAATTAAGTTAAACCATCAATCTATAATCAAGAATTGCATGCAAATATAAGATCATAGGATAAATTAATTAATTTTAAATGATTTAAAATCAATTAGATCTAAGATCATTTTAATTCTAATAGGATTAGAATTATACTTAGTTTTAAAATAGTTTTAATGAACTAAACAGGAAAAACATTACTATGATTATAAGGGAACTCCACCGATTAGGTTCTATCTAGGCTGCAGGTATTTAAGTTGATGGTTTACAAAACACTTCCTACCTAGAAACTGACCAAGAACTTAAGTTGAATTAATCATAGTGTAATGTTAGCATGCAATTGTTGGATTTTATGTCCTAAAATTTAAGGTTTGTAAATAATAAGCTTATTCTGTAAATCAATAAAGTTGTTATTAAATATATATGAATTGCTTATTTCGTTTTAGAAATAAATCTAATAAACTAAAAGATCCATGACTATTACATGAGTACTTCAACTTTATGTAGAGAAATAAGAGTGGATCAGGTTCGAGTAAATAGTCAAAATGATCTATAATACACGAATAAGATTGGGTGCCTTATTCTGATAACACTATTGGATGCAGCTTACCTGTAGTTGTTACAATTTGTTGTAAAGTGCTACAAACGAAGTGATCCTGATTCGTTCATGTATTGACATGAGGAGTGGGGGCGTCCTATGTAATGAGTTTGCATAAGATCATTCCAAGAATCAAGTCACTCTTACTTTATAACATTGTTTACAGTTTAAGACAGACTATTTCAAAGCGATGACCTAGGTAACTTGACCTTAATCCTAAGCTAACTATGAACTCTTGTTTATTCAGGGTTATCCTTAGATTTGCATGGGTGAAGCCTCCCATTTCAGGGGTAAGATCGGATATATAGCTGAGGACATAGGGTGCAAGACAGAATTCACTCCTATCTGCTTTCAGAGATAGTAGAGAGGTTGTTCCTTAAGTGCTAACTCCGGGTCTTGAACAAGGGGNCATAGGGTGCAAGACAGAATTCACTCCTATCTGCTTTCAGAGATAGTAGAGAGGTTGTTCCTTAAGTGCTAACTCCGGGTCTTGAACAAGGGGCCCCACCCTCTCCTTAGCCCGAGAGGGACTCGGTTTAATGATTAGATCACAAACCAATTTTTCATTAGAGGATCCGTGGGACTTAAGAAGCAAGATGTAATCTCGGGACTAAAACAGCTTTTGACCCAACCGTTATTCCGAACAACCTGTGAAGGGTTAACTTACTAATCATGGTTATATCGAGTGGACATAATATATCTACAGTGAAATGAGTGCAACTACTGGGCTTTAGTGGAGTGACCAGGTAATTAACAAATGGTGGTTAATTAGATTAAAAAGTTTAGCCGGTTAATCATATATCGTTGGAGCCCATGATCTGTAGGTCTATGAGGTCTCCTTACTAGCTCATATCGGACTAAACCTTTGAACAGTGTGACAAACAAATTTGAAGTTTTCAATTTTTATTATTGGAAGAAAGCGTTAAATATATACAATATATTTAACCTATGGTTGAATTGTGAATTAAACATAAAGAAAGAGAAAATATGAGATATTTAAATAAGATTTAAATATCAAGATTATGAATAGAGATTCATATAAATTGATATTAGTGGTGGATTTAATATTAAATTAAATTAATTAAATTGTTTCATTAAGTATTCAATATTAATTTAATTTTAAAATTGATTATTATAATTAATTTTGAAATTAAATGGAGTTGGTCAAAATTGCATTAAAAGCCAAATTGTTGACTGGATAAAAAATGCAATGGAAGTAAAATTGTTGACTTTTGACTTTTGAAAGTCAAAAAGTCAAACTTGTTGACTTTGGAATTTGAGAGTCAAACTTTGACCAAGTTAGTGGAAAGATCCAACATTTCTGAGTGGGAAATTCCAACTATTGAATTATGTTGTCTTCATTTGAAGACACTTGCCCCACTTAATCCAACTTTAAGTTAGTGGTTTTTTTAATGTCAAATTCTCATTAAACTCAAAATTGCATGTCATGCATGAAATGACCTATAAGTAGAAGAGTTCTATGATATTTGGTTCTTCTTGGCAAAGTGGAAATTTTTTAGATTTTTGAGAAAAAATTTTAGGCCTAAATCTCTCTCAAACCTTTACCTATTCCTCCAAATTAGTTCCTCACGCGATCCCACCATCCCATTCTAAGGCTGGAGAATAGTCAGGAAGACTCTTGTAGTGGTATACAAACCGTTCGTGAGGAGATTGGAACTAATTTGGAGAAGATTCAAAGTTTACAAAGGTTGTTGATAACGGGCAGAAATACACGTTATTACAACGCAAAAATATAAAAACAATGTAGGTTTGCGACGGTAAAAATATATAATATTACGTCCAAAAGCATTAAGTTTACAACATTGCGATCGCATGTGTCCATCGCATTGAAACAACTAACTTATATATTTTATGCAGGAAAATGCGGTGACGCAAGGTGAAATTGCGATCTAAGGACATTAGTGTTCGAGCGCATAAGAGATTACGACCGCAAGACTATGCGATCGTTTGTGTTTATGAAAATCTACTCAAGAAAGTGGTCGCATAGAGCCCGTGCATCAAGATGAAAGCTTAATAAATCACGATGGGACAGAAAGTTGATGACAGTCGATTCTGAATTAAGTTGACAAGCTGTTAATGACATGTTGTAGCAAGTACACTCAACTTTTCGGTGACAAAAATTCAGCGCATCAGATAGAGAATTAATGACATCCCATCAGTGCAATCATTCAAGAGAAAAAGTTTTTGCACCTTGAAGCTCTATAAATACTGACGGCCACATTCGTTTAAGAAGTTTGGATAGTTCGGTTCTGCTCCTCAGACTTTAGATTTCTTCTTCACCATATACTTAGATTTTACATACTTAGAAGGCGGAAGTGAGTGAGGAGAGATTACGCTGAGAGATCGTCCTGGTGAACTCAGAAGATGCCGGGAAGCGTTGAAAACAGAGAGAGGGCCAACTCTTGTGGAAGCAAGAACGTCTTTTGGGCAGAATATAGATAACTCAGTGTAAAAGCCTTAGGAAGGAAGATATTGCTACCATGTTCTCTACCCTTATTTTTCCATTGCCATTTTGTATTAAAAACTTATTTATAAAATGGAAATTGCATCTTTATATCTGTCCACTCTCTTTACATTACGTATGAGTAGCTAAATCTATCGAATGGGTTGAGAAGCACTTAGCTAGCATAACCTGGAATTTTCACTTTATGGGATCATCTTGTATTATGTATGCGTCATTCGTCCTTTAGAGATACTCAGGAGGGTAGTCTAAGGATAGAATCTAGGCTTGAAAAAGTCAGATTAGAATCTAGGCTCGGGAGAGTCAGATTAGAATCGCATAATCAAGAGATAGAAGCTTAGGAATAAGTTCTGTTTGCTATTAACGCATCGCATGCACCTTAGAGATAGGATATGATTATATGCGGTCACCTTGTACCTATGTGCATCTTTCATCATCGCATAGGCAAGAAGTAGAGACTTAGGAATAAGCTCTATAGATATCATCGCATACATCACATGCGTCCTAAAACTAGAAGCTATCGCATTTGCATTGGAAAATGATTTGCTGTCGCATGAGTGTAGCATGATCGCATAGCTTGAACGCATTCTCAAGAAACGCTAGCTAAAGACCTTATCGACCCGTTCCTCTGCATACTCATTGTATCTTTCGCATAATTAACTCTTTTCTCAAATCCGCCGCATAAACTTTATACCTTAAACAATAAACCAACCAACAAATTGATTTATTTGTTACCGCAAAGTAATTGAAATTTACCATCGCATACTACGTCCTTAGTCCCTGTGTTCGACCCTGGGCTTACCAGGCAACTCAGTAGGATTTATACTTGGATCTTGCTGAGAAAACTTGCATGCACAACACAATCTCACCATCGCATTCTACACCATTATTTCATCGCATTAAACACGCATTAAGTTTTTGGTGCCGTTGTCGGGGACTATGGCAATACAGTTTGCTAATGGTAATTTTTTTTTATTTTCTTTGCAGCTTTCAATCTTTGGCGAATTACGACCCAAAGATTGAAATAACGTTCCAACGAAGATTGAGAAACAACCGCAAAAAACAACAAGACGAAATTCTAAGAATGGCGGAACAACTGGAAGAGAGGGCCGCAAACGCAAATAATATAATGGCCGACCCCATCCTCCTGGTGAATAGACCCATTTGGGACTTTGCAGCCCCCAACCTATATGATTTCTCCCTGGAATCATGAGGCCAGCTCTGAATGGATCGCGGTTTGAAATGAAACCGGTTATGTTGCAGATGTTTCAAACGGCCGGACAGTTTGGTGGAAGGTGTGGCAAGGATCCGCACGCCTTTTGTGTTCCTAAATATCTCTGCTGAGGAGGTTCGACTAACGTTGTTCCCATTTTCCTTATGCGATCAAGCAAGAAAGTGGGCTTATTCTCTCGAACCAGGGGAGATAACATCGTGGGAACAAGTAGTGGAAAATTTCATGAAGAAATACTTCCCTCCAACAGAGAACGCAAGAAGGAGGAAGTTAATTACGAATTTTGAGCAGGAAATTAACGAATCGCTCAGTGATGCCTGGGCGAGATTTAAGAGACTAGTGCGAGATTGTCCACACAATGGCTTACCCAACTGTCTCCAAATGGAAATCTTTTATCATGGTTTGAACCCTGCATCACAGACGGCTGCCAACGCGGTAGTAGCTGGTGGTATGCTCGGTAAAACTTACGAAGAGGCTAAGAATATCCTTGATCGCATTTCCAAGAATCATGAAGATTGGAGGGAAAATGATCAAAGATTAAGAATTAAAGATAGTGACGCAACTAATGGGGCCATCGCATCCCTACAAACCCAAATGAACGTGATGATGAATCTGATACATTGCATCGTAATCAATAGCATGGGAATGCATAAAGGACAGGTCAATGTAATCGCTCAAATGACCACGAGTTGTGTCATCTGTGGAGAAGCACATCCGATTGAAGAATGCCCAAGGAATCCGCAGTCAATATGCTTCATAAAGAATAACCCTTTTCTCTGATACATACAACCCCGGGTGGAGAAACCACCCTAACTTCGCGTGGAAAAATCAATAACAAAATTTTCAATCAGTGGCACAAAAAGAAGGGCCACAAGGATTTTTCCCGCGAACAAATGGTCAAACGTAAAACCAAGCCAGCAGTTCGCAGGCGTCACAATCTTCATCCTTGGAGAGTTTACTGAAGCTATACATTGAAAAGAATGAAACAGTGCTTCAGAATCAAGCAGCATCCACCCACAATCTTGAAATTCAGATGGGACAGATTGCGGGCGAACTCAAAAGTAGACCGCAAGGAGCTTTGCCGAGCTCAACTGAGCTCCCTCGCAACTTTGAGGGTACAGGAAAGGAACAATGCCTAGCAGTCTCCTTGCTAAGCAAAAAAACGATAGCAGAAGAAAGGGAAGAGCCCACCAGGACCAACCCGAATGCAGTGACAACCGAGGACCCGTTGACATTTGATTTAGAAGAGCCCGAGAAGATGAACCTAGAAGTTGCGTCCACCTTCAAGCCTCTAGAACACAATATAGAAGAAGTACAACTACCACCATTCCCGCAAAGATTGAAAAAGAAACATAATGATGAAGGAAAGATCGTTATAGTGGCGGTAACACAAAATACTATGATCCCATAAAAAATGCACGACCGTGGAAGCTTCACGATACCTTGCTCAATTGGAGGGGTCTTGTAACGACCGAATCCTTATATATTATGGTCCGACCGCTACGACATGCATGCTTAGACTTTTCTATCATGAGATGAGTTTTAGTAAAAATCTCAAAAAAAACATATCTAATATTTTATTAATTAGGTAGAAAACTATATAAAAAGTTTATTTTACAAAACACCAGGATCCATAAAACATTAGCATATTGATACAAAAATGATATGCCTATGATAGTGAGCTTGATGGTTGGCCATTTGAGCGACGTCCAGTTCTGCCACCTACGCTGTGTCCTTACATACAAAGTCTATAAAATAGGATGAGTATATAATATACCCAGTAAGTAGTTCTCACATAGAGTAGTGACCAAATGCACAATCACATGCAACATGTCCTGAAAACATATGATTGGGACCGAAAACATATAATAACATGCGATGGTCAGTTATGCTTCTAACGTAAATTTCTCCACCCTAGTAGGAAGATGAGGACTTAAGCAGAAACTAACCCATCTGATGATTAGCGGGTCATGCAGTCAGTAGGGCCAGAGTCGTATCCAACATCAACCATTAGCATAAACGTAAGATTGGACTAGAGGGGTGCAACCATACATTCCCTGTTAGTCCCTAGCATAAACTTGACATAGAATTGGGTCTAGAAGGACGCAACCATACATGCCCTGCTAGCCCTAGAAGCATAACCTTTATCTAATTAAAATTTAATCTTATTTCATCATTGTGAACAAACATAATGCATGGGGTCCCTTGTCGATAAACGTATTTTAAACCTATAATGCAACATAATAATAACATAATTATGCAGCATATTAAAGGTACACTACCATGAAACACTTAAAGAGAGGGTGAGATATACTACTTACCTTGACTGTGATCCTAGTTATTCCTTATTATTCCTTATGGTTTAATCAGTAGAGCTTTCCCTCTTAAACCAGAAGGAAATCTGGGCAGCACTTCCCTCGCGTTTCCTCCTTCTAACTAACATAATTACTTCACCCTTTTCACACGATTTTTACTACTGAGTTTTGTTTGAGAATAAGTTTAACTTCCAGCCCAAAGCCTTCTATTTATAGCCGTTTCTAGCTCTTCTCTGTGTGACAACTCATCCTACAAATGGCTTCTTTAAAATTACTTAGGTTTAAGAATTTCTCTTAATAAGACACCTAATTTTGTCTAACGTTTGCCCTTACGTTATCAACCTTTGTTTGTATTCAATTTTAGGGTTCTTCATGTATAATCTATAAGATCGTGGCCAAATTCAATGCATAATCCATGCTTCTATCCAAATCTCGCTCTTTCTATTCTCAGAATCTCGCTCTCTCCAACTTTCTCGCTGGTTTGACTCTTGTGGCTCTTGCTCTCTCCAGATTTCTTGCTGGTTTACTCTCGTGGCTCTCGCTCTCTCCAGATTTCTCGCTGGGAATCTCGCTCTCTCTGATTTTCTCTGCACTCTTGCTCTCTCCAATTTTCTCTCCAATTTCGCTCTCTCTAATCTCGCCAGTGTGGCTCTCTCCTTCTTTCTCTCCATTTTCTCTCTCCAACTTTGCTCTCTCCTAGTTTTCTCTCCCATATTTCTCTCCAATCTCGCTCTTTCTAGGTTTCTCTCCAATATTTCTCTCCAATCTCGCTCTCTCCAGGTTTCTCTCTAATATTTCTCTCCAATCTCGCTCTCTCTCCAAGCACTTTCTCGCTGAGAATCTCGCTCTCTCCAACTTCTAATTAATCCTCACTGATTCTGCCACCTTATTCATTATTTTTGGATAATTAATAAATTTCTTATTTTTTCCAATTCTAAATTTCCACTTGATTTTCCTATTAAATTTATTTGTTTTCCTGCTTTCTAAATTAAGGTTAGGGTATTACGTTTAGTACCCCCTTAAATAAAATTTTGTCCTGCTTAACATTTGACATTTAATTTCCTGTAGTGTATGCGTACAAATTTGGGCTGTTACAGGTCTACTTGGTCAAGCACTATGCGATCTTGGGGTGAGTATAAACTTAGCTGTCGTCCATTGCCAAATGATTGAATATGGGAAAACTAACGCCCACGACAGAGACTCTTCTGCTTGCGGACAGATCCCGAATACATCCCGAGAGAGAGTTGAAAGATGCCGCAGTCTCAATTGACACATTCATCTTACCGGCAGACTTTATCATTCTGGACTATAAAGCGAACCAAGATGCGCCCATCATATTAGGAAGACCATTCCTCTCGATCGGTCGCGCTCAAATTGATGTGCACAAAGGGGAGATCATAATGAACATCAATGAGGAAATGCTTCGGATTGAGGCAGTCAAGATGCAAGAAGACCGAGAAAAGAAGAGAAAGCCGCCTTGGACGTTAAAAGCCCAGATTGAAATAAGCAGTTCATGCATTACTATGCGACTCAAACTCATCAGGGACGCAATTCTTTTGGAATATTCTTTTTCCTATTAATGATTCATGAACTTTCGTTACCTTTCTTTTAACTGTTATCGTATATTTGTCTTTTTATATAAAAAAAAAATATACATATATTGCGATCGTGTTGAACGATCGTGGTAAACAATTTTGTTAACTTTGTTTTTTATTTTGACCCTCTCGATGTTTTCTTTGCAACGATCGTGGTGAATGATTACGGAGGAGCTACATGTTAGACGCAACTACTTTATTCCACCATTGCAATCAAAAAGAGCAGTTCGCCACAAAGAAGGATGCATTCACAAATAATGCGGGCGACAGAGCAAATCTGGGGGTTGTATCTTTCCTTGACTTTGTTTATTCCAAATTTTTCTCTATTGCATATCATTTTAACTTTGATAATTTTATCACCGCATCCTCTTTGGTTGGCACAATCATTACACATTGATTAATTTAGTCAGTCACCGCATTATTTCTCTTTGCCAATTATGATTTCAATGATGAAACATATGCCTCTATTTTTTCGTATATACTAGAGTCAACTTAATTTTAGGACAGTCAACGCATGAAATATTTCTAGAAGTTAGTGGTTTGCCAGCTTTCTTTCAAACTAAATTTTTACGAAAGTTTCTAAGAGCATCGCATGATTTCTTTCAATCTTTCAGCAATGAGGACATTGTTGTGTTTAAATTTGGGGGTGCGGTATTCGTTTTCAACCTTGGTATTTTTAGGTTGCCCAAAAAAAAAAAAAGAAAAAGCATTGCGATCGGATCCTACTCGTAGTTGGATGCTCGCATGACACCCGTGGGGGCAAGCTAAACAAAGGTAGGAATCATGATCAATGCATAAATAAAATGATCGTAACTCCGCTGCCAAATGAGCATCAGTTTAAACTGAGGAAGAGTGCCTTGCTCGTAGTTGGATGTTCGCATGACACACGTGGGGGCAAGCCAAAACGAAAGCTAGTCACTTGGATCAGCACAAGGTGATGGAAAAAATATATATGTCTAAAATACGCAAGGATAAAAATCATTTGAACATAACCCAATTGAAAAAGTTTTTCCTGAAATAAATCATGCGATGCCCTGGAATCTAGAAATTTTTTTTTTTTTTTTTTTAGGTTAAACTTGCGGTCCCCTAAATTTTAGAAATATTTTAAGAAGATACCTAGATAAAAATTCAGGAGATTTTGGTGCATAGGATTGGAATAAGGCAACCTTGAGAAATCTAGGAAAGAAAAAGGCGGTCGGCTTTCTAAAGAAAATCTTTAGTCTATGCTTGAGGACAAGCATTGTTTTAAATTTAATGGTGTGATAACGAGCAGAAATACACGTTATTATAGCGCAAAGATATAAAACAATGCAGGTTTGCGATGGTAAAAATATATTATATTGCGTCCAAAAGCATTAAGTTTACAACATTGCGATCGTATACGTCCATTGCATTAAAATAGCTAACTTATGTATTTTATGCAGGAAAATACGGTGACGCAAGGCGAAATTTTGATCCAAGGAAATTAGCGTTCGAGCGCATTAGTCGTTTGCGTTCGTGAAAATCTAGGTCAAAGCTTAATAAATCACGATGGGACAGAAAGCTGATGACGATCGATTCCGAATTAAGTTGACAAGTCGTTAACGACATACTATAGCAAGTACACTCAACTTTTCGGTGACAAATATTTGGCGCATCAGACAGAGACATCAGTGCAATCATTCTAGAGAAAAAGATTTTGCACCCTAAAGCTCTATAAATGCCAGAGGCCACCTTCGTTTAAGGAGTTCGGATAGTTCGGTTCTGCTCCTCAGACTTTAGAGTTCTTCTTCACCATATACTTAGATTTTACACACTTAGAAGGCGGAAGCGAGTGATAAGAGATTATGCCGAGAGATCGTCCTAGTGAACTTAGAAGTGTGTCGGGAAGCATTGAAAACTGAGAGAGGGCCAACTCTTGCAGAAGCAAGAACATCTTTTGTGTAGAATAGAGATAACTCAGTGTAAAAGCCTTGGGAAGCAAGATATTGCTACCAGGCTCTCTATCCTTATTTTTCCATTGCCATTTTATATTCTGAACTTATTTATAAAATGGAAATTGCATCTTTATATTTGTCCACTCTCTTTATATTACGCATGAATAGCTAAATTTGTCGAATGGGTTGAGAAGCACTTAGCTAGCATAACCTGAAATCTTCACTTTATGCGATCATCTTGTATTACGTATGTGTCATTCGTCCTTTAGATATATTCGGGAGGGTAGTCTAAGGATAGAATCTAGGCTTGGAAAAGTCAGATTAGAATCTAGGCTCGAGAGAGTCAGATTAGAACCGCATAATCAAGAGATAGAAGCTTAGGAATAAGTTCTGTTTGCTATTAACGCATCACATGCACCCTAGAGATAGGATATGATTGTATGTGATCATCTTGTACCTATGTGCATCTTTCATCATCGCATAGGGAAGAAGTAGAGACTTAGGAATAAGATTTATAGACATCATCACATACATCGCATGCGTCCTAAAACTAGGAGCTATCGCATTTGCATTGGAAAATGATTTGCTGTCACATGAGTGTAGCATGATCGCATTCTCAGGAAACGCTAGCTAAAGATCTTCTCAACCCGTTCCTCTGCATACTCATTGTATCTTTTGCATAATTAACTCTTTTCTCAAATCCGCCGCATAAACTTTATACCTTAAACAACAAACCAACCAATACATTGATTTATTTGTTACTGCAAAGTAATCGAAATTTACCATCGCATACTATGTCCTTAGTCCCTGTATTCAACCCTGGGCTTACCAGGCAACTTAGTAGGATTTATACTTGGATCTTGTTGAGAAAACTTGCATGCACAACGCATATCCCACCATCGCATTCTACACCATTATTTCATCGCATTAACCACACATCAGTTGTATTCTTTCCCCCATTTACTTGTTTTTATTGCATGCTTATCCTTTATAATTAACCTAATTAGAGTACTTTAGATCTATTTTTGTTCGTTCCATCAACAATGTCACTAGTTTAATTAAAAGGGTTCTAGAAAATAGAGCAAAGACATTTTTTTTATAAGAGTTATAATAGGCATAGACTTAGATAGATTGACTTAGCCGGATCTCCACCCCTAGGTTATACTGCGAGATTCTCATGATCTGCCTACATGTTTTTCTGGAGTG
Source organism: Benincasa hispida (assembly GCF_009727055.1). Lineage (NCBI taxonomy): Eukaryota > Viridiplantae > Streptophyta > Magnoliopsida > Cucurbitales > Cucurbitaceae > Benincasa > Benincasa hispida. The sequence goes on along the minus strand of NC_052349.1, from coordinate 34,567,908 downwards.
ACCATCCCCTCAGAGGGCCTGATCATAGGATTTGGAACACAGTGAACTCTTGAAAAGGATAGGTTTACTTAGTTTAATTACCAACAGTTGTCTTTCCTAACGGTAACTTGTTGGTGCATACCTCTGGGATCTAAAAGTGGGAGGGTTACATTTATGGGGATGAGTTAAGAGTTAACGAATCCTTGACCAAACAATGGTGGTTAATATCTATAGAAATATGAGTTATTCTGGCATTAAAGTTAGTTGAAAATTGTCTCATTTCAAAGGAGGAGTAGTTGATCACCCTTTGGTGACTATTGCTCTAAACCTCTAAAGCATCGTTGCAAAAACTAAATTAATAGTTTATTAGGATTTCTATGATTACTTATTTTTGTTAAATGATTGGATTCCTTGCAATTTGTTTGCTTGTGTGATGGGTTAAGGAAAAAATAACTAATATGGTCATTGTTTGTTTAATTTCAGCAATGTCTTCCTTAATTATCGCACTAATTAAAAATGATAAGTTAACCAATGAAAATTACTCTACGGGGAAGCCCAACTTGAATACGATCTAGTTATTGAAGATATACGATTCGTCTTATCATAAGAATATCCTCTGGCCCCTACTCGTAATATACCCTAGGGTACGAGCAATACTTATGAACAATGGATAAAGACCAACGAAAAGGCTCGCATCTACATCTTAGCGAGCTTATCTAAAGTTCTGTCCAAGAACTATGAGGTCATGGTAACTGCCAGGGAGATTATGGAATCTCTCCAGAAGATGTTTGGACAATCGTCCTATTAGCACCACCATGATGCCCTCAAATGCATTTTCAATTGTCGCATGAAAGAGGGCACATCTGTTCAGGAACATGTCCTGGACATGATGGTCCAATTTAACGTGGTAGAGGCAAATGGAGCGGTCATAGATGAAAGTAGTCAGATTGCATTCATAATGAAATCTCTTCCAAAGAGTTTCCTACAACTTTCCAACAATGCATTGATGAACAAAATTCAATATAACCTGACTAGTCTCCTTAATGAGCTATAGAATTACCAGTCTCTTATGAGAAATAAGGGATGGGTTGAAGAGAGATAAATGTTCCCATTCCAAAAGGAAGTTTCAAAAGGGTTCATCTTCAGGAACTAAGTCTGTTCCTAAGTCTTCTGCTTCGAAGAAGATTCAAAAGAAGAAGAAAGATAAGGGAAAGGCTCCCGCCGCTGCTGTAAAAGGCAAAGGAAAGGCCAAGGTGGTCGACAAAGACAGGTGCTTCCACACCAACATGGATGGACACTGGAAGCGGAACAACCCTAAGTACCTCGCTGAGAAAAAGAAGTAAAAAGAAGGTAAACATGATTTACTTGTTTTAGAAACGTGTCTTGTGGAACATGATGAGTTTTCCTGGATATTTGAATTAGGAACAACTAATAATGTTTGTTCTTCTTTATAGGGAAATAGTTCCTTTCAGCACCTAGAAGAAAGTGAAATCACGCTCAGGGTCAGAACGAAAGACGTCGTTTCGGCCAGTTCAGTGGGACCTACAAAGTTATTTTTTAGAGATAGATTTGTTTTTCTTAAGGATTTATACATTGTACCAATAATTAAGAGAAATTTAGTTTATATCTCTTATCTACTTGAAAACACTGTAAATTTTCAAAGTAATGACGCGTTCATTCTTAAAAATGGTGTATTTATATGTTCAGCTAGATTAGAAAATAACTTGTATGTATTAAGACCAACCGACCCAAAAACAATTTAAAGTTATGAGATGTTTAAAACTGCTCAAACTCAAAATAAAAGGCAATGTATTTCTCCTAAAAGTAATAACACCTATCTTTGGCACTAAAGACTAGGTCACATTAACCTCTATAGGATTGAATGTTTGGTTAAGATGGGACTTCTAAAAGAGTTAGAAGATGATTCACTACCTCGATGTGAATCTTGTCTCGAGGGAAAAAAGACCAAAAGTCCTTTTAATGGAAAATGTTGTAAGTCCAAAAAATCCTTAGAATTAATATAATTAGATCTCTGTGGTCCAATGAATTTAAAAGCTCAAGGAAGATATGAATATTTCATCTCTTTTATAGATGACTATTCAAGGTATGGTTACATATACCTAATGGAGCATAAGTTTGAATCACTGGAAAATTTCAAGGAGTTTAAGGTTGAGGTAGAGAACTTATTGGGTAAAACTATTAAAACACTTCGATATGATCGAGCTGGAGAGTATATGGATCAAAGATTCTAGGACTATATGATAGAACATGGAATCCAATCTCAACTCTCAGCTCCTGGTACACCTTAGCAAAACATGGTATCAGAAAGGAGAAATAGAACCCTATTAGACATGGTTCGCTCGATGATGAGCTATGCATAGTTGCCTAGCTCATTTTAGGGGTATGCAGTAGAGACTGCAGTTCACATCCTGAACAACATTCCCTCGAAGAGTGTTTCTGAAACACCTTTCGAGTTATGGAAGAGGCATAAGCCTAGTTTGCGCTACTTTAGAATCTACGATTGTCCAACACACGTGCTTGTGACAAATCCTTATAAACTGGAACCTCATTCAAGGTTGTGCCAATTTATTGGTTACCCAAAAGAAATGAGAGGTAGTTTTTTCTATTACCCACAAGAAAATAAGAAAAAGCATGTTTAGCCAAACCATGTAGTAAGTTAGTGCTAGGAGAAGCTACTGAAGAGTTGTAAACCCCGCATTTTACGTTTCCTATATAAGCATGTTTAGCCATGAGAATGTTATATTAATTATTTGATAAGTGGAAAACCTACGATGTAGTTACAGGGAATTACAAGTGAAGGGAAAAAAAGAGTGAAAGAAAAGACTAAAGAGGAAGCAGCTGAGTTTGACCGGAAGCACTAAATTAGTGCTGGATGAGGTGGCGGTTTGACCTTGGAACATGGGAGGCGGCAGGAAGTATAAAAGGAAGAGGAACTTCAGAAGCTCGGTTTTGGCAAATGACTCGAGCAAATTAAGTGAGATTGGTGCCATTTGAAAGCTAGGAGAATCTAGTTTTTGAGGTTCTTTTTCTGGATAAAAATCTCGTAGGGAGAAGAACAAAAAGTAAAGAATTTGTAGAAGGGGCAGATTCTCAGATTAAGCAAGGCCAGAGGTGAAGATTGGAAGCTCCAGGCCAAACTACGAGAAAATATTGGCTGAGATTTTAAGGTAAGAAAGTTACCTCAATTCTAAATAGGTTTGTAGAATTAAGTTTCTTGAAAAGAGTCATGTATTTTGAGTTATGAATTTTTGAAGTTGAAACAGGAAATTGGTGCGTAAACAGGCAGCTGTTTAGGAAGATTAAACAAGTAGCTCACCGAAGAGAGTGAGAGTGGGAGCGAGATAAGAAAGTGAGTGAGAGCGAGATAAGGAAGAGGTGGATCTCGCTAAGGATGAAAAACTCCCTGGTTTTGTGTTGAATCTTGCTGAAGAAGAGAATCTCGCTGGAAATGTTAGACTAAATCTCGCTAGAAGTGGCAGATCTCGCTAGAAGTGGTAAATCTCGCTATGATGAAGTCTTACTAATGAAATGGATGATCTTGCTCATGAGGATCTCGCTCATAAGGATGATCTCGCTCATGATGACCATCTCACTAATAATGCTGATTTTGCTTATCAAAGTTTCATTAGTAAGCAAACTATTTGAAGCATTTTGATGAGAATTCTAAGGAATCTAACCGAAAATTATGTCCTTTCAGGCCAAGAGGAGCTAGGAAAGGCATATAACCCCTTAAGAGCCCCGACGAGCTGTGAGTGACTAAAATGAATTTAATGCTTTCAATATTTATGTACAAAAGGCCATGTAAGTTATAGTGATGATGATGATGAATTTATACTTTCTCAAGCAACAAATGTTTAATGAATAGCATAGCGTTTCTTCTCCAGCTTGTATATGTTTAAATGCATGTCAAGGCATATTTTGAATTCATTACAAAAGTTAAGTTCCTATAATGAAGCATGCGCTTTTGGAGGAAGGCTATGATAGTATGAGTCTTGTATAAATGGTATTAAATTAAGCTTGATTTGATGCTAGGAAATATCCCAGTACTGAAGGACACGGAGAAGGTATCTGGGTAATAGTACCTAAGGTGTTGATGGTACTTAGAAAACTCCACGTGCACGTAGGTAATTCTGAATGAGTGGCCGAAGTATTGGTCTCCTAGGCCATATACCAGTAAAGAGAGGTCGAAGTATGGGTCTCTTGGCCGGTGATAGACGTTGGGAGCTAGAGCGATGTATGCTCGCTCTCAACTAAGAAGTAATGATGTTTAATGATGTTTAAGAATGTTTATCAATGTTTATGTTTAGAAGAAGTTTCTTGAGATGCTCTTTAATATATTTACATGTTTATAATAATGTAAGGCATGGTGCAATATGATTTTATAGTCACTCACTGGGCTACCAACTCATAGATTTTCTATGTTTTCCTTTTTCAAGTAGCGGATAGATTCCTTAAGGTTGATCTTGCTGCTGCTTACCACTGAAAGGCCCGACTTGTTAAGAAAAACCTAGGTTGATGTTCTATCTATGTACACATGCTTTGAGAGAGATTAGGGCTTTGTTAGTGAAGTTTGGACCTAACTGTAAATATTTTACCTGTAGATGTTATGTCATGACTGTTTGCATGTGATTATATTAAATTATGTAGAATTTATGAAGGCGTGTTGCATGTGTACATTAATAATGTTTAATAGGTTGGCATTTTGGTTAGAGGGCTAAGGTGGTAAGTGCATGCAATAGGGCTAGTAACTACTACCATCACATATTCTTCTAGATTAAGAGGGTAATCTGGGAGGGGGTGTGACTAGAGTCAACAAGAGTTGTTGATGAAGCTAGTCCTCAACAAGAGTTGATGAAAGAGCTAGTTCTTCATGTCCATCTCATCCTTCTTAATCGTTAAGAATGCCTCGACGCAGTAGGAGAGTTGTATCATGACCTGACTGCTATTTGGGTTTAACTGAAACTCAGGTAGTCATACCTAATGATGGAGTTGAAGATCTATTTTCATATTGACAAAATATGAATGACGTAGATAATGACCAATTGGTCAAAGTCATGGACCTTGAAATAGAGTCAATATACTTCAATTTAGTATGAGAGCTTGTAGATCGACCTGAAGGGGTAAAACCCATAGGGTAGAAATGGATCTATTAGAGAAAGAGAGATGCAGCTGAGAAGGTACAGACCTTCAAAGCTAGACTCGTAGCAAAGGATTATACCTAGAGAGAAGGGGTTGATTATGAGAAAACCTTTTCTTTTATTACTATGTTAAAGTCTATAAGAATTCTCTTGTTCATAGCCACATATTATGACTATGAAAAATTGCAAATGGATGTCAAGACTATCTTTTTGAATGGTAATTTTAAAGAGAATATCTTTATGTCTCAGCACAAAGGGTTCATACTCAAGGTCAGGAGCAAAAGATTTGCAAGCTGAATTGATCCATTTAGAGGTTCAAACAAACGTCCAGATCTTTGAACATTAGATTTGATACTGCATCAAATCTTTTGGTTTTGACCAAAATGTTGATGAGCCTTGTGTACACGAGAAGATCAAGAATAATAAAGTAGTTTTTTTGTACTTTATGTGGACAATATTCTACTCATTGGGAATGGTGTAGGGTACCTTACTGAAGTGAAACTTTGACTTGTGGCCTAATTCCAAAAGATAGATTTGGGAGAGGCGTAGTATGTTTTTGGGATTCAAATCATTAGGGATCGTAAGAACAAAATGTTGGCATTGTCTCAAGCAATGTATATCGATAAAATGTTGGCTCAATATTCGATGCAGAACTCCAAGAAGGGTTTATTGCCTTTTAGGAATGGGGTTCACTTGTCTAAGAAACAGTGTCCTAAGACACCTTAAAAAGTTGAGAATATGAAACATATTCCCTACGCCTCAACTATAGGCAGCTTAATGTATGTAGTGGGAATAGTCAGTAGGAACTAGTCTAATCGAGGGTTAAACTATTAGATGACAGTTAAGAACATTCTCAATTATCTTTAGAGAACGAGGGACTACATGCTGGTATATGAGTCTAAGGATTTAATCCTTACAGAGTACACCGACTCTAACTTCCAGACTGACAAGGATTCTAGGAAATCTATGTCAGGGTCAATGTTCACCTTTAACGGGGAGCTGTAGTTTGGAGAAGCATCAAGTAGGGATGCATAACAGACTCCATATAAAGGCTGAGTATTAGCTGCTTGTGAAGCAACTAAGAACGCAGTTTGGCTCAAAAAGTTCCTAACAAAATTGGAAATTGTTCCAAATATGGACATGCACGTTACATTACAGGAACTCTATGCGGAGAGAACCTTGAGCAGAAGCAAGATCATCCTAAATCTATTTTTCATTGAATGTAAGTTTAGAGTAAATCAAGAGCAAGATATGAATTTACATAAATTATAGCATGCATTAATAAAGGAAAACTTAGGGTTTCAAAAACTCTTACATTTGAAGATTATTCTTTAAAAATCCCTCGAACAAGGTCACGAACGAATCCCATTCTTCAAAAGATCCAATAAACTAATATAGTCCTCGAACTATTCTTCAAGAGTTCCTCAACAAGATCCACTTGTATGTCTTTACATACTTGTTTAAATTACATAAAATAATCTAGGATCTTATTTTATTAGATTGAGTAAATGCTTATAAAATAATACTTATTTTATTAATAACAATATGAATATACAAATTTTACAAACTATGAGATTACAAGGAGATTTAGGACACCAATCCCAAAAATCTTGCCCCTGCATCAGGGAAGGAGTGAATTTCGTCTCGTGTAGCTGTGTTCCCAGCTCCCCAGTCAGACGAATCCCCAAAATGGTAGGCTTATTGAGTTGGCAATCTGGCCACTCTCACCCATATAAATCAAAGGACCGCCTTCATAAGTAGGAGTTCATAACTCACTTAGGATTCAGGTCATGTCATCTATGTGTTGGGGTTGATGCCCTAAATCTCATAAGGTCCTATAGTTTGTAAACATTGTTGAACGTCATTATGTATTTAATAAAATATTTGATATTTTATTCATTGTATAAGATATTTTAGTTGCATCAATCACAAACCAATAAACTAACATCCAATGTTAGTTTTGTAACATAAACATGTATGTAGAGACATACGGGTGGATCATATTTAACTGATAACTTAAATGGTCTGTAATAGATGGATAAGGTTGGGTACCTTATCCTGATGACCTTACGACTATAGCCTGCTTTGTAGGTATTGCAATTGTTGTAAAGTACTATAAATGATCTGATCCTGATCATTCATGTATAGACATGCGAGCGGATATATTCTATACAAAGGAATTTGTATAAGACCGGACCATGAAATGTTTAGTCTCATTATATAACGTCGTTTATTCAGATCGAAAATAGATTTCATTAATTCGACTCAAAACTGAAACAAAAGAAAATGTATAAAATACCCGAACTACTCCTATTACTACTAAAATGTAGCAATAGTGGTAAGTGCGGGGTCGAACCATAGAGCAACAAAGAATTAATTTATTTTTGGGTTAGATTTGACTGTGGAAAAACAGTAAAAATGGGGGTTTGGTTTTTGGTTTTAAATTGAAAACATGCAAGATAAAGTAAAGTGCAATTGAAATATGAAAAGATAATGGATTCGTGTTGTTCTCGGATCAAGTAGCCATTCAATGTAATTCCAATCATTGTTTAAGCTAACATATCATAGATTCAAATTATGCATGCATAGCTACCCAATTGATGTGAATTAACTAATCTCTACAAAGGTTAACAATCAATTAATCTGAACAAATCGAAGGTCCTAATTCGTAATTGGTGCTAGAAAGTGATGAGGGAAATTAGACGTCAAATACTCGACAACTAAAATCCCTTGGACGCAATATGTGATGCATGTTCTTAAGGTATGCACTGATGTTCATGCGTCGATGGTCATGCATTGGAATGAATATGCGTTAACAGATGTATGCGATGACCATGCGTCCTGTCACAAGTTTTCTTGTGCTCATGCCAAGTATAACGCAAATACAAGTTTCTCGGGTGATCCGAGGTCGAACAGAGGGTTTTGTAGCTGAATGAATGCGGTAATGTGCATGCGGTAGTTTAAATAAAAGAATGATGGAGGGGTTGCTAAACTAATTCTACTTCTACTCCTAACTAATAGACAACGTAATGAAAATATGCATGAGAGGTAGAGACACGACAACTCTTGACATGAAATAAGTGAATGGGAAAATAGACAAAATGCGGAGATGTTTTCATTGCAATACTTAAGAGTGACCGCAAGGTCAACCTTAGTCAACATAAGCCATGCTGCAACTTCACACTAAGCAAATAAAGTTACTCACACACTCACGCAACACACACCTCTCGGTAGGTTGCTACATGCTTGATATCCCTAATCCACATGACTAAGTATGCAATACCCAAGCAATCTCACTAAGTGTTGCAATGAAAGTAAAGATGCTAAGCAAAGAAGATGGAGATGGAGTCGAAAGAGATAGAGAAATGCATTGAAAACAAATGGTATTAATTCCTTAATCAAAAAATGTCATACAATACAATATAAGAAAAGAAAGGAAAATAAAATAACCGGCTGGAAGCAAAGACTTGCTTCCAGCGGATGTGCGTCAAGGCTGCCAGTGGTGCCATGGATGGGCGGTAAAGCTGACTCTCCCGAGATCTAGCTCCGGTCGTCACTTGGAATGGATGAAGGAGGTGAAGAACTCTCAAGTGTCTTCTCATGCATTTTATCTGGATCATAGGTAAAATCATGGGTTGCAGGGGTAATCGCCGACAGCATTAAGGGACTACTCTAAGTCTAACATTCGACGTGTTAGTCCTTTTCTGAACCTCTACAGCTAACGGCGTGATAGGTGAAATGGATACATCATCTTTTGATTTTCCCAAGGTAGATGTATTGATGCGTTCATTCCACCAACCTTGTGTTGATCCCTTTATCATGCGTTATCGTGTCGCCGCAATCATTCAGTGACCGCATTCGCTAAATACCGCAACTCTACATGATGACCGCAATCGCTTGACGAGCGCAACTCCCATGCGATGGACCTATACGACTAATTACCGTAACATCCATGCGTTGATCAATGCGTTCACCTTTGCAATGAAGAGTTTTTCCGCATACGGTCATCTATGCGGTGGTCCGGTTTCCGCGTTTGTGTCCACTTCCTGTATTAGCTACAAAAATAGAACATTGAACGCATAATAACTCATAATAACGGGTTAGCCGAGATTTATCATGCCGATCGACGCAAGCTCACTTTCTCGTGAATTCCTAACACAATTGCCACATATTCTGCTTAACAACCTTTATAATTCTAAGTAAAAGGCCTAAGATGACATGCATTTCTGCATGTCATCACACCCCCAAACTTAAAATCATGCTTGTCCTCAAGCATGTGTTATACTCAAGAAATTTTAACTCACCTTCATGCTTTCCTTTACGATGACTAGCTTCTCAGAATATAATTTACACACACCTCTAACCATCACCGCAATGCTTTCCTCCACTTTGGCTGCTTCTTCAAAAAGATCTTTTCTAAGTTTAAATTCGGCAAGCCTTTGCTAAAAAACTTTTTATTCATTCACCGCAACTTTGTGTTTAGCTTTTGAGAATGCGTTCGTTCAAAATACTTCAAAATTTTGCGATGACTTATTCAAATGCAGCGTTGAACCTGGTGACGCCCTTCGTTTTAACTTACCCCCACGTGTGTCATGCGGGCATCTAACTTCGGTTGCGTTCCATATTCAACTCAATTATTGTCTCATTTGATTTGGCTTACGCCAGATAGAGAAGTTGCGCTTATGAGCTGATCCTGGCAACTTGCCTTCATTTTGGCTTGCCTCTACGTGTGTCATGCGGACATCCAACTATAGGTAAGTGCCTTTCACAGCTTAACTCTTATCAAAATGGGTTTCCCCATTGCGTTGACAGTGGAGTTATTATTCTCAAAAACTCGCTTTTTTTTTTCAAATGATCGCAATGGTATGAACGCAATTCTCCGAGACCGCTACCACCCCCAAACTTAGAGGTTGGCAGCATTCTCAGCACAAAGCTAAAAAAAAAACTTACAAGAATGTGGTAATAAATGTTTGAGCAGAAGTTTGCACAAAATAAAACTTAAGACTTTCAAAATTTGAAGAAGCTAATAAAAGTAAGGAGTGTCATGCGATGATTAATTAGAAGATACGGTGAATTATACGTACCATCATAGAAACATCGCAAAGCAACGCAATCGGGAAAGGAAGAATTTCGAAAGAATAAGGCATACAAGATAACAAGAAAAGACCTTAGGCGAAACAACGCATGTGATCATGCGTTGGAATTCATGCGATTGAAGCCATGCGTTGAAGGATGAAAGGAATTCTTCCATTGTTCTTCAAACCGAGGAGACTTATTGTTGCACTTGCAAGGAACAATCGCACCACAACCAAGAAAGCAGCCATATATCCAAAATAAAAATAATCTAAACTAAGAAAGAAAAGTAAAGATAGAGTAGCAGACGTCCCTGGAAAAATAAGGGTGTTGTCACCACAAGGAGTCTTCCATGCAGGAGATGGTTTTCAACTGCTTGGGTCATGTTGCCTTGACCATTGGAACTTCCGACAATTGTTGGGCGCATGTTCGCGACCATGTGCTTAGAATTGCCTTCAGCTCTTATGACTGATTGCCCTTCTACCTTGGGGTCAATACCGGCTTTCGGCGCATCGCTTACACTTCAATATTGTTTGCAACCTGGTCGCACAAGCTACAATACTCCCAAGATAAAAAGTTTGCTCGCAAAGACACAAAACTGAACAAACAATTATCAGACAAGTCCCTGGCAATGGCGCCAAAAACTTGATGATGGGAAATTAGACGTCAAATACTCAAACCCTAAAATCCCTTGGATGCAATATGCGATGCATGTTCTTAAGGTATGCGTTGATAGTCATGCGTTGATGGTCATACGTTGGAATTAATATGCGTTAACAGATGTATGCGATGACCATGCATCCTATCACGAGTTTTCTTGCGCTCACGCCAAGTATAATACAAACACAAGTTTCTCGGGTGATTCGAGGTCGAACACGGGGACTTGTAGCTGAATGAATGCGGTAATGTACATGCGGTGGTTTAAATAAAAGAATGATGGAGGGGTTGCTAAATTAATTCTACTTCTACTCCTAACTAACAGACAACGCAATGAAAATATACATGAGAGGTAGAGACATGACAATTCTTGACATGAAATAAGTGATTGGGAAAATAGATGAAATGCGGAGATGTTTTCATTGCAATACTTAAGAGTGACCGCAAGGGCAACCTTAGTCAACGCAAGCCATGCGATCATGCAACATACATACAATAGTCAACCACCTCCTCGGTGCGAATGCTACGGCTTCTAATGCTAGAACGCATGCGGTATATGCGATAAGTCTATAGGACCTACACATAAGCCTTTATTCTTATTTATGCGATGACAAAGTGACACACACAAATAAGGTGACCACATAATATCATACCTATTCCTAGGGTAAATGCAATGCAGGTTAACAAACAGAGCTTATCTCTAAGTTCCCCGTTCTTGTCTATGCATTCAAATCCGCTCTCTCGAGTCTTAGATTTGGGTTTTAGACTACTCTCTCAAGTATGCCTAAACTATGAATGATGCGCTCATAGGACAAGGTAACCGCATGAACTTGGCTGACCTAAGATTATTCCTATCTCTAGTGAACAATGCATACATTGCTTAATGCGACTAACCACTTACCCTCCCGGGTAGTTGGTTGTTGTTCACTTTACTCATAGACAAGTATTACATTAGCCTATAGACAGGCATTTTCGTAGCTTCACACTAAGCAAATAAGGTTACTCACACACTCACGCAATGCACTCCTCTCGGTGGGTTGCTACATGCTTCATATCCCTAATCCACATGACTAAGTATGTGATACCCAAGCAATCTCACTAAGTGTTGCAATGAAAGTAAAAATGCTAAGCAAAGAAGATGGAGATGGAGTCGAAGGAGACAGAGAAATGCATTGATAACAAATTGTATTAATTCCTTAATCACAAAATGTCATACAATACAATATAAGAAGAGAAAGGAAAATGAAATGACCGGCTGGAAGCAATGACTGGCTCAAGGCTGACGGGCGTCAAAACGATCGACGGTAGAGGTGAACTTCAGGGAAAAATCTTGGATAACTTGAATTTCTTCTCATCGGCTTCTATTTATAGAGCTTGGATCGCCGACAGCATTAATGGACTGCTCTAAGTCTGACATTTGACGCATTAGTCCTTTTCTGAACCTCTACAGCTAACGGCGTGATAGGTGAAATATCAACATCATTTTTTGATTTTCCCAAGGTAGATGCGTTGATTCGTTCATTCCACCAACCTTGCGTTGATCCCTTTATCATGTGTTATCGCGTAGCCGTAATCATTCAATGACCGCATTCGCTAAATACCGCAACTCTACACGATGACCGCAATCGCTCGACGAGTGCAACTCTCATGCGATAGACCCATACGGATGATTACCGCAACATCCATGCATTGATCGATGCGTTCGCCTTTGCAATGGAGAGTTTCTCCGCATGCGGTCGTCTATGCAGTGGTCCAGTTTCCGCGTTTGCGTCCACTTCTTGTATTAACTACAAAAAGAGAACATTGAAGCATAATAACGGGTTAGCCAAGATTCATCATGCTGATCGACGCAAGCTCACTTTCTCGAGAATTCCTAGCACAATTGCTGCATATTCTGCTTAACAACCTTCATAATTCTAAGTTAAAGGCCTCTGCATGTCATCACACCCCCAAACTTAAAATCATGCTTGTCCTCAAGCATGCATTATACTCAAGAAATTCTAACTCACCTTCATGCTTTCCTTTGCGATGAACAACTTCTCAGAATATAATTTACACACACCTCTGACCATCACCGCAAAGCTCTCCTCCACTTTGGCTGCTTCTTCAAAAGGATCTTTTCTAAGTTAAAATTCGGCAAGCCTTTGCTAAAAAACTTTTTATTCATTCACCGCAACTTTGCGTTTATCTTTTGAGAATGCGTTCGTTCAAAATACTTCAAAATTTTGCGATGACTTATTCAAATGCAGTGTTGAACCTGGTTATGCCCTTCGTTTTGGCTTACCCCCACATGTGTCATGCGGGCATCCAACTTCGGTTGCATTCCATATTCAACTCAACTCTTGTCTCATTTGATTTGGCTTGCGCCGGATAGAGGAGTTGCGCTTATGCGCTAATCTTGGCGACTTTCCTTCGTTTTGGCTTGCCTCTACGTGTGTCATGTGGACATCTAACTACGGGTAAATGCTTTTCACAACTTAACTCTTATCAACATGGGTTTCCCCATTGCCTTGACATTGGAGTTATTATTCTCAAAAACTTGTTTTTTTTTTCAAATGATTGCAATGCAATGAACGCAATTCTCCGAGACCGCTGCCACCCCCAAACTTAGAGGTTGGAAGCGTTCTCACCACAAAGCTAAAAAGAAACTTACAAGAATGCGGTAATAAATGTTTGAGCAGAGGTTTGCACAAAATAAAACTTAAGACTTTCAAATTTTGAAGAAGATAATAAAAATAGGGAGTGCCTTGCGATGATTAATTAGAAGATGTGGTGAATTATATGTACCATCATTGAGAATGGCCAGATCGCCGACTCAACAAGCCTACCATTTTGAGGATTCATCTGATTAAGGGGTTGGGAACACAACTACACAAGATAGAATTCACTCCTTCCCTGAGGCAAGGGTAAGTAGATAAATTGCTCCCTTAAAGGTTGACTCCGAGTCTTGAAAAATGTGGCGCCACACCCTTTCCTAGCTCGAGAGGGGTTTAATCATAGTTTGACTTTGATCTATTGTTCATTAGAGAGATCAGTGGTACTTAAGGAGTAAGATGTAACTATAGGGGCAAAATGATAATTTGGCCTAGTTGTACTTACGAGCAATTTGTGAAGAATCATTGTATTATTGATTGGTTATATCCAATTGACACAAAAATATATGTGTAGTGCGAAGAGTGTAGTAGTCGATCTTTAGTGGAGTGTCTGACAGTTAACGGATGGTGAGTAATGTAATTAAAGAGTTTAATAAATTATTTAGGTACCGTTGGAGATTTAAGCTAGAAGTCCATGAGGTCCTTTTGGTAACTCAATAGAATTTAGTTGAGAATCAGTTTTTGGATTAATTTAAATTGTTCAAATTAATAAAGGGATTTAATTATATATGATATAATTAAGTTGTTTTAACCTGATGGGATTAAACCTATAGGTTTTAAATGGATTTATAAGAGGAAACGAGATACTAATAGGAAGGTGCAAACCTTCAAGGCTAGCCTGGTGGCAAAGGGTTATACCCTGGTAAAGGGAGTCGACTATGAGGAGACTTTCTTGTCCGTTGCCATGCTTAAGTCTATTCGGATCCTCCTATCCATTGCTTCATATTATGACTATGAGATTTGGCAAATGGATGTCCAGGCTGCTTTTTTGAATGGAAATCCTGAGGAGACCATTTACGTGGTACAGCCTGAAGGATTCATAACCCAAGGTCAAAAGCAAAAGGTTTGCAAGCTTAATCGGTCTATTTATGGACTAAAACAAGCTTCTCGATCTTGAAACATAAGGTTTGATACTGTGATCAAATCTTATGGCTTTGTTCAAAACGTTGATGAGCCTTATGTATACAAGAAAATCATTAATAGTTCAGCAGTTTTTCTAGTGTTGTATGTAGATGATATCCTATTCATTAGAAATAATGTAGGTTTACTGACTACAGTTAAGAACTAACTAGCGACCCAATTCTAAATGAAATATTTGTGAAAGGCTTAGTTTGTTCTGGGTATTCAGATCTTTAGAGATCGAAAGAACAAAATGCTACTATCTCAGACATCATATATTGACAAGATGCTTATCAAATATGCGATTCAGAACTCCATGAGGAGCTTATTGCCTTTTAGGCATGGAGTTACATTGTCTAAGGAATCATGTCTTAAGACACCTCAAGAAATTGAGGAGATGACACAGATCCCCTACGCATCTGTTGTGAGCAGCTTGATGTATGTGATGTTATGTACTAGCCCTAACATCTGCTATGAAGTGGGGATAATCAGTAGATATCAATCTAATCCAGGATTAAATCATTGGACAATCGTTAAAAACACCTCAAGTATCTACGGAGAACGAAAGACTACATGTTTGTGCCATAAGGATTTGATCCTTACTGGACACATGGACTCTGATTTTTAGACTGATAAGGATTCGAGGAAATCCACATCAAGACCAGTGTTCACTCTTAACAAAGGGCAGTAGTATGAAGAAGCACCAAGCAAGGGTGCATCGCTGACTCCGCCATAGAGGCTGAGTATGTAACAGCTTGTGAAGCTACTAAGGAAGTCTTTTGGCTCAGGAAATTCTTGACTGATCTGGAAGTTGTTCTAGATATGTAAGGCCTATCACACTTTATTGTGATAATAGTGGCTTGTGGCGCATTTTATGCCCTAGTTTATTACTTATGTACTTTGTATTTTGATTATATTCTACATCCCACTGGCATTAAGTCAAGTGGGAGATTGTTGCGGTTGATGCCCTAAATCTCGTAGGGTCTTATAGCTTGTAAACATTATTGAACAAACTCATTATGTATTTAATAAAATCTTTGATATTTTATTCATTGTCTATAAAAAAATTTATATTTTAGTTGCATTAACCACAAACTAATAAACTACATCCAAGGTTATCTTTGTAACTTAAACATGTATGTAGAGACATACGGGTGGATCATGTTTTAGTGATAACTTAATAATGGTCTGTAGTAGATGGATAAGGCTGGGTATCTTATCCTGGTGACACTACGAGTATGGTCTGCTTTATAGGTTTTACAATTGTTGTAAAGTGCTACAAATAAGCTGATCCTGATCATTCATGTATAGACATGCGAGCGGGGATATTCTATACAAATGAGTTTGTATAAGACCAGACCACGAAATGTTTAGTCTCATTATATAACACCGTTCATAATAGAGACTTACATTTTACCAGAATGACCATAGGTAACATGACCTGAATCTTGAGTGAGTCGTGAACTTCTGCCTATGAGTGCGATCCTTTGATTTGTATGGGAGAGAGTGGCCAGATCGTCAGCTCAACAAGCCTACCATTTTGGGGATTTGTCTGATTGAGAAGCTGGGAACTCAGTTACACAAAATTGAATTCACTCTTTCCCTAGGGCAGGGGTAAGTAGATAAATTGCTCCCTTAAAGGTTGATTCTGAGTCTTGAACAATGTGCTGCCACACCCTCTCCTGGCCCGAGAGGGGTTTAGTCATAGTTGGACTATGATCTATTATTCATTAAAGGGATCAGTGGTACTTAAGAAGTTAGATGTAACTACAGGGGCAAAACGGTAATTTGACCTAGCTATACTTACGAGCAATTTGTGAAGGGTCATCGTACTAGTTATTGGTTATATCCAATGGACATAGAAATATATCTATAGTGCGAAGAATGCAGCTGTCGGTCTTTAGTGGAGTGCTCGACAGTTAACGGATGGTGAATATTGTAATTAAAGAGTTTAATTAATTATTCATATACCATTTAAGCTTCAAGCTATAGGTCCATAAGGTACCCACTCAACTTCGGTAAGTGAAAGTGAATCCAAGCCCGACCCCCTTGTGGATCTGACATTAATCCTCTCAGTGACGCAACAAAAAGATCAAACTGAAAAGGAAAATGCCAAAGATCATCAAGAATTTTCCCGTGATAATTACTTTTCGTCCCAGTCCTAGGGAATTTGTTCGGTGTCTCGAAGTTTGGTAGCTCAATAGGATTTAGTTGAGAATCAGTTTTTTTTATTAATTTGAATTATTCAAATTAATAGAGGGATTTAATTATATATGATATAATTAAGTTGTTTCGATTATATGTGATATAATTGTCATAATGTATTTGAATTGGATTCATAGTTGTTAAATTTAATATAAATATGATTTATATTAAATGCCGTATAATAGAGAAAAGAAACTACAATTTATATGTATGTGATACAATATGAAAACCATAGGTTATATGTTATATTGCCTGTTTTTAAATTTAAAAAAATAAACCAAAATATTTAAAAGATATAACAAAATTTTAGAACTATCAATGATAGACGTGATAGACACTGATAGACTTCTATCAGTGTCTATCAATTCCTATCGGCGTCTATTATTGATAATTCTAAAATTTTGCTATATTTTGTAAATATTTTCGATAGTTTTACTATTTGAAATAATTTTCCATGTAATATTTGATATCACATATATATATATATATGTGTGTGTGTGTGTGTGTGTGTGTGATAAGTTAGTTTTCATATTCATATTAATATTATTATTATTATTATTTAAATAATAACTCCCTTCCCCATCTTTTCTAATGTGGGTGGTGGTTATTTATGGAAAGTAGAAAAAGAAAAAAGGCTTATTCTTCTTCTTCAAGGCTAAAAGAAAATGATTGAGATAGTAAAGAAAATACAAAAGAGTTCTTTTTTTTTTTTTTTTGTCTTGAGTTTTGAACATTCTCAAGCTCCCTCCTACACCTTAACTTTTCCTTTTTAACCAAAATAGTCAAAGCCCACCACTCCTGGGTTCTCACGCTGAGAATACCAAGGTAATTTTGTGGTATTGTCCAGGTTTTGTTTGAGATGTATCTTGAAGAAGGTCTTCAAGTTGTTCGTGATCCGTCGAGGGAAAATCGTGAAGAAAAGATCTTCAAAGGTGAGGTTTCTTGAAACCCTTTCTTTTAAAGCATACTGTAATTTAGAATTAAATGCATATCTTATTATTTGTTTACTGTAAATCTTGTATTCAATAAAAATGGAATTTGGTCGATCCGCTTCCACTCAAGGTTCTCTCATTAGAGTTCCTTCACTATGGTCATCCTAATGAAATGTAAGTCTCTATTATTAACGGCGTTATATAAAGAGACTAATCATTTCGTGATCTGGTCTTATACAAACTCTTTGTATAATATATCCTCACTCATATTTATTTACATGAATGATTAGGATTAGATCATTTATAGCACTTTACAACACTTGTAACACCTACAAAGAAAGCCATATCTATAGTGTCACTAGGATAAGGTACCCAGCCTTATCCATCTACTACAGACCGTTTAGGTTATTATTTAAACAAGATCCACTTGTATGTCTCTACATACTTGTTTAAATTACATAAAATAACCTAGGATCTTAGTTTATTGGATTGAGTATATGCTTATAAAATAACACTTATTTTATTAACAACAATATGTTTATACAAAGTTTACAAACTATGAGATTACAAGGAGATTTAGGATACCAATTCCAACAATCTCCCACTTGTCCTAAAGCTTAGTGACATACATTATATTGTGACAACAGTGGGGTAGTAGCCAACTCGAAAGAACCTGATAGCCACAAACGAGGAAATCATATAGAGAGGAAGTATCACCTAATACGGGAGATAGTGCGATGATGAGGCGTGATTGAAGATCGCTTTGGAGCACAACATCACTGATCCATTTATGAAGAATCTCTCGACTAAAGTGTTTGAGGGTCATCTGAGTCTAGGTCTACGAGGCAAGTATACAATTTAATCTAGGGCAAGTGGGAGATGTGTAATGGGTATAAGGATGCCCTAGTTTATTGTATTTGTATATTTACTTTTCATGTAATGTACTTTTACATTTGACATTTACAGCTTTGGATTATTTATTGTATATACATCCCACTAATTGTAGTTTTAGTTCAAGTGGGAATTGTTGGGTTTTATGCCCTAAAACTCGTAGATAGTAAATGTAACATTTGATCGACCATCAAAGTGTTATTAATGTTTATTGCAATAAATAGTTATTATTTTTTTTTATCTTATATTAATATTGCCTAAATAACCCTAATCCAATCAAACTAACATCCTATATTGTCGTATGAGTCTTGAACTTTATGTGGAGATATATGAGGATCAGTATTCAAGATACAACCTAAAGGGTCTATAGTATATGGATAAGGTTAGGTACCTTATACTGGTGACTCTGTGGATATGACCCACTTTGTATTTGATACAAATACAATGATCCAATGCGTTTGTGTAGGGGACATACAAGTGGGGGTATCCTATTTAATGAGTTTGCATAAGACCGAACTACGAAATAGTAACCACTAGATGTAACTTCGTTGACTAGTTAGATTTCTATTTCATTTGGATGACCTAGGTAACTTAGTCTTAATCCTGAATGAGTTATGGACTCCATGAAGGATTGTACTTTGATTTTTATGGGTGAGAGTGGTCAGCTCACAGACTCAATAAACCTACCATTTTGGGGACAAGAGAGAGTTGGGAGTTGAGAACATAATTTCACGAAATGGAATTCACTTCTTCCTAACTTTAGGATACAAATATGAGTGTTCCCTTAAATGGTGTCTCCGAGACTTGAACAAAAGGTCCTACCCTCTTACTGTCTCGAGAAGGGTTTCTGTTTAATGGTTGAGCCATAAATAGGTTGTTCATTAGAGGAGCACTGGTAGTTAAGTATACAAAGGTAACCCAGGGGTAAAACAGTAATTTGACCCAGCTAGTGTTATGAACACTCATGAAGGACTAAATTGTTGTCATTGGTCTATATCCGTGGACACAAAAATTATATTTGCAGTAAGAAGAGTGCAATTATGTGTCTTTAGTAGAGTGTACCCACAGTTAACAAATATTGTTGAATTGGTTAATGAGTTTAGCCAATTAATCTCATATCGTTGGAGCATCTAATCTGTAGGTTCTTGAGTTCCTCTTACTAGCTCGTAAAAGGAATTGAGGTAACTATACTTTGAATAAAGTTTAAAATGTTCAAATTCACTTGTGGAAATAATATAATGTATAATGATACATTATAATATAAAGTTTATATTTTAATTAAACTTTATTATTTAAATTTAATTTTAGATATGATTCAAAATTAATTTATGAGATAATAAAATATTTGAAAGAGTTCAAATATTAATGAATTGGATTCATATTGAAACTATAGGTTAAAATTAATGTGTATTTGATGCACATTAAAACTATAGGTTATGAGAGAAATATAAATTGGATATGATTCAAATGTAAGCCAAATTCAATATTTGATATTTAATTTGGAGATAATTTAATTTGAGAATTAAATAATAATTTAATTTAATTTAATTTAGTTTAATTTAATTAATTGAATTAAAACTATAGATTATATGAGAGATGTTTCATTTAATATGATTTAAATGAAATCATTAATTAAATTAGATTTAATTAATGATTAATTAGTTATTTATTAATTCACAATT
This sequence comes from Benincasa hispida, assembly GCF_009727055.1. Lineage (NCBI taxonomy): Eukaryota > Viridiplantae > Streptophyta > Magnoliopsida > Cucurbitales > Cucurbitaceae > Benincasa > Benincasa hispida. The sequence goes on along the minus strand of NC_052349.1, from coordinate 34,547,557 downwards.
AAGTAAGTTAATTAATTAGATAACTCCCAGGAGTTATCTAAAAACGTGGGTGGTTCCATGTTCCTCTCCCCCTCTATCTCGATTGATGAAAAAATTGGTTTTGGTCACAGAGGAAAAAAGAATAAAAAAAATCATGCACAGAAGAATTCTGAATTTTTACTTCTCTCAAAGAAAATTCCTTCTTCATCTTTTTTTTTTCTCCAATACAATTGGCTCCCATGAACCAAAATTTACCAAAAGTTTCTCAGAGGATTGGAAGGTTGTGTTTTTTGTGATATTCTAAAATCCTAATTGGAGAGTTGGATTCTCACTTGGTTCTACAAAGGTAAAGATTTTCTATCTATTTTCTATGAACTTTAAGCATACTTAAAATAGGTTTTGAATTTACAGTAGGCGAATTGTTGTTTTTTTGGTCTTTATATTATTTCTAAATTGCCCATTGTATGGTTGAATGATATAATAAGCATATATTGTTGGATTTTATGTCCTAAAACTCGTGGTTTGTAAACAATAAAATTATTTATGAAAATTCAATAAGTTGTTATTGAATATATGAATTGCTTATTTCGTTTTAGAAATAAATCCAATAAACTAAAAGATCCATGACTATTACATGAGTATTTGAACTTGATGTGGAGACATAAAAGTGGATTAGGTTCGAGTAAATAGTCAAAATGGTCTATAGTATATGAATAAGGTTGGATGCCTTATTCTATTAACACTATTGGATGTGACCCACTCTGTAGTTGTTACAAAGAGTTGTAAAGTGTTACAAATGAAGTGATCCTAATTTGTAATGTCATGACTTGAGGAGTGGGGCATCTTGTGCAATGAGTTTGCACAAGATTGGACCACGAAATAAGTCACTCTTAATTTATAACATTGTTTACTGTTTAAGACACTATTTCAAAATGTTGACCTAGGTAACTTGACTTAAATCATGAGCTAACTATGAACTCCTATTTATTCGGGATTATCCTTAGATTTTCATAGTTGAGGGTTGGCTCAATGGCGCCAAGCCTCCCTTTTCATAGGTAAGATCGAGTAGATAGCTGGGCACATAGGGTGCAAGATAGAACTCACTCCTACCCACTCTCAGGGGTAGTAGATAGGTTTTTCCTTAAGGACTGATTTCGTATCTTGAACAAGGGGCCTCACCCTCTTATTGGCTCGAGAGTGACTCAGATTGATTATCGGATCACAAACCAATTATTCATTAGAGGGTCAATGGGACTTAAGGAACAAGAGTAATCTCGTGGGTACAACAACCTTTTGACCCAGTCGTTATTACGAACAACCTGTGAAGGGTTAACTTACTAATCATAGTTATATCAAGTGGACACAATGTATCTACAGTGAGGGGAGTGCAACTACAGGGTTTAGTGGAGTGACCCACTAGTTAACGAAAAGGGTTAATTCGGTGTAAAGAGTTTAGCCGATTAATCTCGGATCGTTGGAGCCCATGATCTGTAGGTCCACTAGGTCCCCCTACTAGCTCACAAACGGATTAGTCTTAGAATAGCACGATCAGTTGATTTGAAATGTTCAAATTAGAATTAAAGGAATTTGGTAATTATATGTGATATAGATACACATTTTATTTCAAAATTAAACGAAATTGGAGAATCGATTATTATTTAAATCATGAATAGGGATCCGTGGTAGTGGAGAGATTGATGGATTAATGTAATATTTAATATTAGATTAATAGAATTAATTAAATTGTTTAATTAATTATTTATTATTAATTTTATTAGAAAATTAGTTTTGAATTAATTTTGTAAAATTAATATAATTTCAATTGTAATTATAAAATAAAAACTGAAAATTGAATTTTATTTTGAAATTAGTTTCAAAATTTAAAAGGTTAGATTTTTCCACTAAAAGCTCAACGAGCTCATTCATAATCCACTTCTTTTCTTAGTCAAAATTCCAAGCATGTGCTGGAATTCATGTAGCATTTTTTCTTACATGATGATCATGCAATAAATACTGAAGAGTCTGAGTGGAATTCTTCATGCAATTGCTACCGAAACTCTGAAATTTTGTCTGTTGAAGAAGAGTTCTTCGAGCTGAAAACTAGTACCATATCCTCCAAATTTCCTTCAATTCAAGCTTATTTTGAGTCCCACGACTCAATCTAAGGCACCTAGAGGATAGTAGGAAAGGTCTTGTGGTAGTCGCAAGCTGAATTCAAGGAGATTGCAGCTAAAATCGTGATTTAAGGTGTTCTTCAAAGGTATGTCATGAAACCCTTTTTAATCTCATGAGCATGCTTAATCTAAAGCCAAAATTAATGAATTAGAATGCTTAATGGTCTTCTTTTACTTCCGATGCTTGCTTCCTCAATCCAACAATTGATATCAGATAATAATTAAGCATTCAATTCAGTTTAACTTTGGCTTGGTGGGTGTTGTTTCATAAGTTGCATGAAAATGATGAACTGATGTGATTTCTCTGAGTTTTGGCATTGTTTTTTTTTTTTTAATTATGTTGTAATTTTTTAATTGACTCTTGTTTAATGAGTCTTAATGTGTGTTTAAATGTTTGTAATTTGTATGGAGTTATTAGAGTTGGAATTAGGTTGTAATTGAAGAAAGAAATGAAGAAGGTCAAGCAGTAGGAACCAAATTTTCAGCCTCTGCTCAAAACTCGATGCTCGATGCTTAGAAACTCGATGCATGATGCCTTACTCGATGAGCAACTTGATGGTATTTTGTGAAATACTAGATGCACAATGCCATACTCGATGATGCTCAATGCTTATACTCGATGGTATTTCGTTAAATACTCGATGAATGATACCATACTCAATGGTACTCGATGCTCATACTTGCTGGTATTTAATGAAATACTCGATGCATGATGGTGTTTGAAGGCATACTCGATACTTGATGGCATACTCGATGGTTCTTTGCCTGGTTCAGCACAGTTTTGAGCATTGCAGGTCCAGTTCAAGGTGGTACAAGCATTCCAGAAGTGTTTTGAATTCGATTTTTGTTGATTTTTGTAATTTTAGGCCTTTGCTTGCTTGAAAGTGCCAAAACAAAATCATATTAGTTTGTGTTTAATTATTTATGCATGTGATGTATGTTATAATTAAATAAATCTTGTATATGCATATAGTATGCCATGTAGATTTTAAATCCCACCATAGGAAGCATGTTACATATATTAAAAGTATGTTATAAAATATTATATTATATAGTATGCGTGCATAGGGTTTCAAATGTTTTAATATAAATGTTATATTAAATATTGAATGCCTTTGATGTATGTTGTGGATGGATTGCATGTCTAAAATTTTGTAATTTGTTATAAAATTGGGTTAGACATTTAAAATCCATATTAAAAATAAGTTGCATATTCACGTAGGTTAATCACCTATTTTAATAGTTAAAATAGGTCGACATCTTGTAAAATATAGTTACAAACTTAACCGATATATAATCCTGTCTAAGGCTGGGGATATTTAAGTTGATGGTCTACGGAACACCTCCTACCTGGGGATTATGGCCGAATAATTGAGCGTTGTTAACCGACTTTATGAGAAATACGTGAGCGATGTGAGGTTTTAAGAACTTGTTTATCACCTAGACATCATAGGTTAAATCCAAATATAAACATTATACTTGGATAAAAACCTAGACTTAGGTTGTTTAATTAGCTGGAACAAACCTGAGTAAAATTATACCCAAATAAATGTTAGGACACTTTAGTGGGAGTTTAATAGCATATATGATATGTTATTAGAACACTTCAGTAAGAATTTAAAATACTTCAATGAAAGATTAATAACATATACGATATGTCATTTTTAGCTCTCGTGTCCCTAAGAGTTCACAATCTCAATCCATGTTTCATTTCATGTCACCCTAGGAGTGACCTCTATTCGGAAAGCAAGTACATGAATCGAAATTATGGTGAATAAAGGAAGTTATTAACAGCAAAATCAAAAGTGATATTTTGATTTTCGTTCTCACGTCCTAAGAATTTCACACTGTGAGATTTATTGATGCTTTGTGTCACCTTGTGAGTGACCTCTATTCAGAAAGTGTTTGTATAAGTCAATATCAAGATGAATGAGGGGAAGTTGTTCAATGTAAAATCACATATACAATATATTGATTTCAATTCTCACGTTCTTAGAAATTCACACTGTGAGATGCATATGACGCTTGTGTCACCCTGAGAGTGACCTCCATTCGGAAGGTGTTTGTATGGGCCAATATCAAAATGGATGGGAGAAGTAGTTCATGGTAAGTGGGTGAAGGATATGTGTCATACGGTCTCTTCTATTTATTTGGATCGTGAGATTCCTATGTTGTGCCTGCTTGTCGTCTTTAAGTCGACATCGCATTTTAACAACGACTATCCCCTCGGAGGGTTGTAATATAGGATTCGGAACAACTCAAACTCCAGAAATGGATAAGATTTCTTAGGTCGTTTTCAACTTTGACTTTCCAATTTGGTAGCATAGTTTGGCCCGACTTCTGAGGTCTGAAAATAGAGGAGTATACTTACGGAATTACTAAAGTGTTAGTAATTTCTGACAAAAAACGGTAACTAAATAACTATCAGAATATGAGTTATTTTGAGGATAGTATTTAGTCAAGAATGTCTTGTTGTAGTATCATTGCAATAATAATAATAATAATAATTTTGGGTACATTATTACTTTGCTAAAACTTAATTGGGTTTAAAAAGCAATTCACTGATAAAATTTGTTTATATTTTTCAGAATGACGAGTTCTTTAGTACAATTGTTGGCATTTGATAAACTTACTGGGGATAATTATGTCACGTGGAAAACAAACTTAATTACTATACTGGTGATAGATGACCTACGATTCGTTTTAATAAAGGAGTGTCCTCCCGTTCTTGGCTCAAATGCAAACCGAAATGTTCGGGATGCATACGATAGATGGATATGGGCTAACGAGAAAGAAACATCACGAGACTGCCAGGCAGATTATGGAGTCTCTACGTGGGATGTTTGGACAACCATCCTTCTCCCTAAGGCATGATATTATCAAATACGTTTACAACTGTCGTATGAAAGAAAGGGCCTCTATCAGAGAACGTGTCCAGGACATGATGGTCCATTTCAACATGGAAAACGTAAATGGTGCTATCGTTGATGAGAAAAGTCAAGTTGGTTTTATTCTCGAATATTTTCCGAATAGTTTCTTGCAATTCTGTTTGAATGCACTTGTGAATAAAATAGAGTATAACTTGACTATGCTTCTCAATGAGCTATAGGCTTACAAAACCATGGTGAGGGCTAAAGGACTAGAATTATAAGTAAATGTTACTACTGCTAAGAAAAGAGGATTGTCCTCTACGAAGCCTGATATTGCTTCTTCTTCAAAGAATAAAAGTATTCCAATAAAGAATAATAAAGGTAAAGGAAAAAAGAAACCTACTGGTAGAAAAGGCAAGACAACCTTGTTTACTTTTGTTATTGTAATGAAAGTTATTTTATCCTATTGTAAAGAAAAAATTGTTTAAACTTTTTGTTATATATGAAATGTTCATTAGCAAAAGTTATGTTTGTTCTATCGTAAAGTAGCTTTTGTTAGAACCAACCTAGTTAAAAAGCCATTTTCAAATATTTAGATATTTAAAAACGGCTAGCAAACAATAAAGGCAAATAGTTATTTAACCTAAATAACAAGTTCAAAACACTTGAAAGATTCAAAGTGTATAAAACTTGTTAGGTAAAATAAAATTCAGAATACTTTGATTAGATCAAGGTAAGGAATATAGAAAGTTTGAGATTTCTAGGGCTATTCTAATAGAACATGAAATCAAGTGAAAAAATTTCTACACCTTGTTGGCTTAATTTTTTTTAAAAATGTTCCATAAAATCAAATATTGTCAATAAATAGTTATTGATCAAAACTGATACTATAACAAAAGTTGTTTGAGCAGATCATACCCATCTACTCAAAGAGTTGAGGGTGCCTCGATGTAGTGGGGGGAATGTATGACTTCCTAGCCATTATTGAGAAACAAGAGTTGTGAAAATAAGATGCATTCCCTATATAGTTTACTAAGAACTCCATTGTATACTAACGTGTTTACTGTGATTCTCTCGGCTAAAGTGTTTGAGAATCTCCTAGGAAGACTAGAACTACAAGGTATATACCCTAGTGCAAGTGGGAGAAAAACCCACGGGTATGTGATGCCCTTGTTTATTGTATTTCTTCGTAGAACTCAAAACGTCAGTATTATATATTCTATATATATGTTACCACTGGAGTTTCAGTCCAAGTGGGAGTTTGTTGGGTTTTGTATCATAAAACTCATAGTTTGAAACAATAAACTTATTTCTGAAAATTCAATAAGTTGTTACTGAATATATGAATTGCTCACTACAAGAATTTTGGGCTTTAATTTCGGTTGGAAAAAGTGAAACCGAATGTATAATGTCGGTTTTGGCTTTTTTAAAAAAAGCGGATCTTTAATGTTGGTTTTAAACCGACATTGTAGGTATAGTTTTAATGTCAGTTAGATCCGGGTTTTTTTTCCTTCAAAAAAAAAAAACAAAACCCATTCCCCCCCATTTTTTTCATTTCCTGCTTCTATCCCTATCTATCCTATCTATCCCTTTTCTAAACCCTATTTTCTCCATCAGCCACCTCCTCCCCAGTCCCCCCCATTTTTTTTCTTACGAAAATGATATTAGGTTACATTTTGTTTCTCTCCTTTCTCTCTTAGATTTCAGACAAACTTTCATAGAGGGCGAAGAGAACTGAAACCGAAAGCTATCAAAAATGGCAACCAAAAATGCCAAAAAAGCTAATCTCTTGGATCATCACTCCCTCAAACACCTACTCGATGAATATGTTTCTGAGGTAGAGAAGTAAGAGATATGTGGAACCAACGAGAAATGGTAGAACTCGTAGATAGGTCGGCAATGCCGGTCCATGTAGTACCAATTTGAAATCAATTTTTCATCTTTTCGTACTCCCGATGCCATTGATAACTAAGCAACCGGAGTCATAGTCGATGCTTTAAGAAGATTCCAATGATGATTGAAAAAATAAATTGAAGAAAGAACAGAGAGATTGGTAGAGATATGAAGGATTTGAATATGTTTCTGAGGTAATTCAATCTGCAATTTCATTCCCCCTTTTTTAGATCTTTTTCGCATCAATTTTAATCTAGGTTTGAGCTTTTTCCTTGCATATTGTCACCAGCCATAATGAAGGATTTGAATATGAAGGATTTGAATCTGTTTCTGAGGTAATGCTATTTGGCTACATTTTAGTGTTTCGTCATTCATCTGTACTTCTTAGGGGAGAGAGGAATACTAGAGCATTAGAGATTTGGAGAAAGACTTTATTGATGTTTGATTCGTTGTTAGTTCATGTCTCTCTAGAAAGTGTCAAGCTGAAGAAAAAGAAGAAACACAAGAGAACAGAAAGGCCCAGGTTGGTAATTCTTTTGACATTTTTTTCCAGCACTATTTGTTACATAAGTGTGCCATATTCAGATATTCCAATCCTGTAGATGGTAGCAAAACTGCATGGAATACTGAGACCATTTCTACTTTGGAGAATGAAATCTGATGTCGAGCTAATGCTCCCTCGGAAGAAAGAAATCATAATATATTGGTTATGATTGAAGGTAGCACTGTTTTAATCTAATTGTTATAGATAGATTCTATAACCTGTGCGTCAACTTCTCTTATTTTCATAAATATTATCTATATTTTTAGATATATATCTCTGCCCAAATCCCTCCCCTCTCGCCCAAATCCCTCTCGCTCTCGCTCATAAAGGCCAAATCCCTCCCCTCTCGGCTCTCGCCCAAATCCCTCCCCTCTCGCCCAAATCCCTAGCTCTCGCTCATGAAGTCCATCCGCTCTTGCTAATAGTCTCTGCAGCGCAGCCCTCTCGCTCTCGCTCATACCTCCCCTCTCGCTCTCGTACATAAAGTCCCCTATTGCATTATGTTTATTGTGTGGTGGTTTAATATTTGGTGATTGATCCTTGTTAACAAGAATTATTGGTACAGGAAGTTCACTTGGGGAAATTGATAGTCTTCGACACCATTATTGTCCTCCTGTTTCAAGGTATGCAATTTAATATTGATCCAGAAACTTCTGTTGCTTTGGATTTCATACTGAAAACTAGTCCTTATGTTCTTGTAGGTTAGTTTTATGCCTAGTATCCCCGTACAATCAAGTGTGTGAAGTGTTCAAGAGAGAGCTTAGTATGACACTGGATAAGGTAGATTTACCTTGCTAAACCTGTTTCATATAATCAGATTATGCATTCATTCTGTTAAATGGAGATTACTTTTACAATCTGACAGAAGTTGGTTATCTTGAATGTGTTACTGTTACATATGAGTTGGCATTTCTGTTTTCTATATTCTGATCACATTATAGCACGTTTCAATGTGCGTGACAGATTGAAGTTCCATTAACATTTGGCCTTTCATATGATTATAGAAATGTAGTTATGGTTATAATATTAATTTTTTCTACTTGGATCAGAGTCTGCCCGAGGTTAAATTCTTAATCTTAGGCACATTACTTGTTAAGTTGAAGTTAAATTCTAAATCTTTCCAATTCTTCTATAGTTGCTGGATGAGCTGAAGAAGACGAATCCTGATAATGAAGTCCATCTCAACAACGTATATTACATCTCTTAATCTCTCAAACCCTCCCAAATTTGTAGACAAATAAATTGTGTTGCCTTTACACGGAAGATTCTTTTGTCCTTGTAAAATCATAATTTTTGTATTACTTGTAATTTGTATCTTCAAGGCTTGAATTATTGTACGTCTTTTAAATTATAATTCTATAGCAGAATTTGTGGATTAAATGTAATAGATTTACAATCCATACATGAATAATGTCATAACCATAGTGTTCGATGATGATGTGTCATGTTATACTTTTTTACCAAAAAAATGGATTTGGCAAGGGAACTTTAAAAAATAGACAATAATTGATAAAACGGACAGATTCGGGCTTCAATGTCGGTTAAGAATCCAAAAAAAAAAAAGGCTTTAATGTCGGTTGCAACCGACAAGCTTTAATCACTAAAGACCTTTAATGTCGGTTGCAACTAACATTAAAGGCTGTGTTATTGGTGTTATTGTAGCCTTTTAATGTCGGTTTAAAACCGACATTAAAGGCAACCGACATTAAAGGGCTTTAATAACACTAACTTTAATGTCGGTTGCCAACTGACATTACAGCCCGAATTTCTTCTGGTGGCTTATTTCGTTTTAGAAATAAATCCAATAAACTAAAAGATCCATGACTATTACATGAGTACTTGAACTTTATGTGGAGACATAAAAGTGGATCAGGTTCGAGTAAATAGTCAAAGTGGTCTATAATAAATGAATAAAGCTGGGTGCCTTATTCTGGTAACACTATTGGATGCGATCCACTCTGTAGTTGTTACAAAGAGTTGTAAAGTGCTACAAACGAAGTGATCCTAATTTGTACATGTTATGACATGAGAAGTGTGGGTGTCCTGTGCAATGAGTTTGCATAAGATCGGACCACGAATCAAGTCACTCTTACTTTATAACGCTGTTTACTGTTTAAGACTGACTATTTCAAAGCAATGACCTAGGTAACTTGACCTTAATCCTGAGTTAACTACGAACTCCTGTTTAGTCAGGATTATCCTTAGATTTGCATAGCTGAGGGCTGATTCAACAATGTCGGCTCAATAAGTCTCCCATTTCAAGGGAAAGACCGAGTAGATAGTTGGAGACATAGGGTACAAGATGGAATTCACTCCTACCCGCTCTCAGGGATAGTAGAGAGGTTGTTCCCTTAAGGACAAATTTCGAGTCTTGAGCAAGGGGCTTTACCCTCTCATTGGCCTGAGAGGGTCTCAGTTTGAAGATCAGATCACAAACCAATTGTTCATTAGAGGATTAGTGGGACTTAAGGAACAAGAGGTAATCTTGCGGGTAAAAAGGCCTTTTGACCTAGTCGTTATTACGAACAATCTGTGAAGGGTTAACATACTAATCATGGTTATATCGAGTGGATACAATATAGTTACAATGAGAAGAGTGCAACTATGGGCTTTAGTGGAGTGACCCACTAGTTAACGAATGAGGGTTAATTCGGTGTAAAGAGTTTAGCCAATTAATCTTGGATCGTTAGAGCCCATGATCTGTGGGTTCACTAGGTCCCCCTACTAGCTCACAAATAGATTAGTTTTAGAATAGCATGATAAATTGATTTGAAACATTCAAATCAGAATTAAAGAAAATTGGTAATTATATGTGATATTATTACACGTTTAATTTTGAAATTAAACGAAATTGAAAAATCGATTAATATTTAAATATGATTTAAATCATGAATAAGGATTCATGGTAGTGGAGTTGGTGATTAATTAATTTAATATATGATATTAGATTAATTAGACTTAATTAAATTATTTAATTATTTATATATTATTAATTTTATTAGAAAATTAATTTTGAATTAATTTTGTAAAACTAATATAATTTCAGTTGTAATTATAAAATGAAAACTAAAAGTTGAATTTTATTTTGAAATTAGTTTCAGAATTTAAAAGGTTGGATTTTTCCACTAAAAGCTCAACTAGCTCATTCACAATCCACTGCTTTTCTCAATCAAAATTCTAAGCATGCACTGGAATTCATGCAAGATTCCTTCTTGCATGATGATCATGCAATAAATACTGAAGGGTATGAGTGGAATTCTTCATGCAATTGCTACCGAAACTCTAAAATTCTGTGTGTTAAAGAAGAGTTCTTCGAGCTGCTGAAAACTCTGAAATTGATCTACATCATATTTTAGCATAACTCTAATAAATCCAATCAGTTTTAACAAAATTTAAATTAACTCCATTTAACATCTAATTTTGCAATGATGCTTCAATGATTTAGGACAAAAGCTACCGAATGGTGATCAATCGCCCCTTCACTAAACCGAGACACTCTCAACCAAACATTATACCAGAATAACTCTTATTCCTATAACAATTAGTCACCAATGATTTGGTCAAGAAATCATTGACTAGCTTAACAATTTCTCGCAAGTGTAACCCTTCATTTTAGATCCTATGTTGCCAACTGAAGGGAAAAATTGATTGACGCAAAAACTAAAGCGATCCTTTCGTTTTCTAGAATTCGCCCTGATATTGGCCTAATGCACAAACCATCCGAATGGGGACACTCCCAGAGCGCCTCGAAGTCGTGCAAAAAGGTCCCACAATGCAAACTAATGAAGGAGACTGTAGAACATGTTGTCGCACATTCCTCTCCCACTTACTATAAATACTCTCTCTATTTACCTTGATATTGACCCATGCAAACACCATCTAAAGGGGGCGCTCCTAGGGTGCCTCAAGTCCAAGCATGAATCTCACGGTATGAACTTTAAGGGAGACATGTCGTATACATCTTTTTCCTCCCACTGAGTATTTTAAAACCTAGAGTTTCTTACTTAGATAAATTCAGCTAATTAATTTAACTAAATGATTGTTAACTTTGCCCAAAGTAACTATTACATTGGATAGTTTAACAATAATTATTCTTGTTTATTAAACACTTTAATAAACCTTAAGCATTCATTGCGTGCTTATAATATAATTATCTAATTCACCTTCCAGGTCGGTTTCTAAATAGGGGTGTTCCATTTCCGTTAGCTTAAAAACCCCAACCTTAGACAAAACCTTCTTAGACAAAAGTCCCTTATAGATAATTATATTATAAATTTAATTTTTTTGTTCAATCCATTCTAATCCCATTAAATGGAATTAAAAGATTAAACCTATTTCTAATCATATTAGCAATAATGTGAAGATAGGTCTAAAGGTGAAGTTAATTTTAAACTATTTTAAAATTAATTTAACCTATGTTTGCATGCAACTCTTTATTATAGATTTTAATTCTAATTTCATTTTAATTTATAACTATTATAAGGTTGAATGAAATAATTAAAGTCTATTTCCATGCATCTAATGACATAGATTTTAATTCTAATTTCATTTTAATTTATAAGTGGTGTCATGCTTCATGCATTCGATTTTCATTACTACTACATAACAATTATATAATAAAGTAATGAAAATAAAATAACATCCATCCATTCAGCTAAGCTAAGCTGTTATTAATGCAGGCTATCATATCATATAACTATTATATAAATGATGCATGACCATGTTTTTCATTAATAATATAACACTTATATTATACTAATGAAACTATATAAAACATGCATTTATAATATTACTCTTATATTAATAAATAATGAGCATGTTGAACATTCATACAACTATATATATAACGTTTATATTAAATATGATGCATGACTAATGTTTACTCTAAGGTAAGATTTTAAATAAAACTATATGACATACATTATGACATAAATAATTTAACCATACATCAAATGTAAAAATTAATTTAAAACAGCAAATTAATCGAATTTTGGCACCCCTGAAAAATATAATTAAATTAATATATCTAATTTATATTAATCTAATTAATAAAATAAATTAAATATTAAAATTATAGGAGAAAGCTGCCAAGATACCGGTGTTGGGCTTGAACACACAATCTCAAAGACAAACACCATGTGCGCTAACCTCCTCGGAGCGTAGCGATGCTACGGAAAGTGAGTCTCGTCCGCCTCGTATCGAAGTCAGCGCTGCGGCGCTAAAGCACTAATGCAGTAGATCAATTCGATTTGGCACCGAATTCCATCGTTCTACTGGTTTAGGAAAGCAAGCAGTGGAAGAATTTAGCAACAATTTAAGTATGTTCATATAATATAAAGAGGGTTTTAGAAATACCTTTGAAGAACACCTTTGATCTTTAAATCCAGCTTCAATCTTCTCAGCTATTAAGTGTAAAGCACCATGAGATCTTCCCTACTATTCTCTAGGACCTTAAGTTGAGTTGTGGGACTCAAAATGATATGAATTTAGGAAAGAATTTGAGATGAGAAAAGCAATTTTCTGGGTTTGTTGAAGAGCACTTCTTCAACCTCTCCAATATGAAAATCTCATCTGCATGGCCATTTCTTCAGCTCAAAAAGATGTGTTTTAAGTAGAAGACCCATGCAATCAGATTGCACAAGCATATAACAACTCATACTTCAACTTTGTGAGTGGAATTTTGGTGGAAAGTGAGTCAAAACTCAAGAATTGGAAAAACCCACTAAATGAGTTTTTTTTCTAATTTTCCAATTTTTCAATTAATACTCAATTTTAATCAAATTAAAATTGATTATTGAATTTCCAAGAATTGAAAATCAATTCTTTTAAAATTGATGGGCTCATGGGCTAAACTATTTAAACCAAATTAAAACTGATTATTGAATTTTCTCATTGACCTACAGATCATAGGCTCCAACGATCCGAGATTAATTGCCTAAAAATCTTTAAACCAAATTAACTCTCATTCGTTAACTACCGGGTCACTCCACGAAAGTCGAGTAGTTGCATTCCCCTCACTGTAGATATATTGTGTTCATTCAATATAACCATAATTAGTAAGTCAACCCTTCACAGGTTGTTCGTAATAACGATTAGGTCAATAGCAGTTTACTCCCGAGATTACCTTTTGTTCATTAAGTTTCACTGATCTTCTAATGAAAAATTGGTTTGAGATCCAATCAACAAACTGAGTCCTTCTCGGGCTAATGAGAGGGTGAGGCCCCCTGTTCAAGACTCGGAGTCAGCACTTAAGGGAACAACCTCTCTACTAACCCTAAAAGCAGGTAGGAGTGAATTCCATCTTGTACCCTATGTCACCAGCTATTTACCCGATCTTACCCCTAAAATAGGAGGCTTATTGAGCCAACGCTATTGAGCCAACCCTCACCCGTGCAAATCTAAGGATAATCTCGAATAAACAGGAGTTGATAGTTAGCTTAGGATTAAGGTTAAGTTACCTAGGTAATCGTTTTGAAATAGTCAATCTCAAACAGTAAACAACATTATAAAGTAAGAGTGACTTATTTCTTAGTCCGATCTTATACAAACTCATTGCATAAGACAACCTCACTCCTCATATCTCCACATGAACGAATTAGGATCACTTCGTTTGTAGCACTTTACAATGATTGTAACAACTACAAAGTGGACTGTATCCAATAGTGTTACCAGAATAAGGTACCCAACCTTATTTGTATACTATAGATCATTTTGGCTATCTACTCGAACTTGATCCACTCTTGTGTCTCCAGATAAAGTTCAAGTACTCATGTAATAACCATGGATCTTAAGTTTATTGGATTTACTTGTAAAAAAAAATGAGCAATTCATATATTCAATAACTATTTTATTGAATCAAATTTCAATAATATTTTTATTGATTAACAGAATAAGTTTATTGTTTACAAACCACAAGTTTTAGGACATAAAATCCAACACGTTCTTTATCTTGATCATCAACAACGCTTGCCACAAACATGACTCAGACTTTATAGGCTCGATAACAGTAAAAAAAAAATGCCAGAAAAAGGGTTCTTACACAACTTTAATCAAATTAAAGAAATTAAATCTAAGATGCCAAAATCCGAAGACGCTCAATTGCAAACCCCACAATAAAAATTGTAGAAAACATTCATCACATCAAAATGCAGAATGTAAAATCCCACTTATATTCTGATTTTCTAAACAAATTGAAAAATAAAATGGCTCTGATACCAATTAAATGGATTGAATCCCAAGCGAAAGTGTGTAAACATCGTACACTTTAATTTTCAATTTGAGATCAAACAAAAAAACTTAGAGAAACATATGAAATTTATAGGATAAATAGTAAATCAAATTACACAGCATACTTTGAGAGGATAAAAGGAGAAATTGGGACTTACCCTTGTAGAATACCCAATCTTCATATATCCTCTTCTAATCTCACAAATGGATGTGATCCTGGTCTCACTTTCACGATCGCAGCAACCACAATGGAGATGGATGTCCTTTGGGATACCACCAAAAGGACTTCCTTGTTATACTCAAGGAAGAGAATCGATGCAGAGTTGTGGGCTTGCTATCGATTGATTTTTGGAAAAGGGAATGGAAGATTTTGTAAAAGAATTCACAGAAGTTTTTTTTTAGAGAACTTCCAGAGAGGAGGTCTTGCATGAAGCCTGGGGAGGAAGAAGGAAAAAAACCACCTTTCTGTGAAAAACCAAGGAACTCTCACCACGTATTAAGAAATGATGAAAGATTAAAGGATAGGAGGTTACCAAATTAACTTCCTCCCTTATTATTTAATATTTAAATTAAATAAAAAGAATTATTAATAAAATTATATGTTATATCACATATAACATATAACCTATAGTTTACATGATATCACATACAACATAACTTATAGTTTATAAATCTCTCACATAACCTATAGAATTAATATGAATCAAATTCACATTAATTTTAAGCTAGTTTTTATATGAACCATATTCATATAATTAATATTTGAATCATATTCAAATATTTATTTCTCTCATTAAAACTTTATAATATAATGTATCTGGTAGGCCTAGAGTTTACCGTCGCCTGTAAACCCTTGCTACACAAATAAAATTTACAAACCACCGAACGAACTACTTATACTAACTGGTAGTATAAGTGGCAAGTCTAGGGTCGAACCTTAGGGAAGCGCAGAAGATTAGTTCATCGAAGCTCGTTTTTAGTTAAAGAGGTAAAATGTAGAGGTTTGGTGTGGATGAAATAGAAAAGTCCATAAAATAAATAAAGTGCAAGAAATTAATTGAGATGTCTTAGCTTAGAGGGATGGATTCACACAATGTAATTAAGATCATTGAACCAACATATGACTTAAACTCCTTGTTTATGCTTGACCCAATTGATTCGAATCCCAACCAATAGTCCTAATTATCTAATTAATCAAAATGCATAGAAAACGAATTCAGTCCATACAAATTGATAAATTTCATTAAGTTATAGGGATGACACTAAGATGAGTGTTCGACTTCCAATGTATAATCGAACATTCAATGTGGTTTCTCTCTAGGTCGATAGGACAAACTACTATTTATTATTGACAACGAATTGCAAGCCTAATTAACCCATTGCTTCCTTTGAGATTAACCTATAATTAAATGTCACATACTACAAGTTATCTCTAAGCAATCAAATCGCACAATGAATTATTGGTTGTCAGTCAACAATAAAATCATGTCATTCATAAGTGTAAAACTCAGATTGAAACCCATAAATAAGTTTGTATACATCATAAAATTAAAATCTCCCAAAACAACGTGGAGTTCCTCCAAATCCCTAAGCTAAAAAGCCAAAATCTTACCTTCCCATGGAGGATGAGAAGCTACAATCCGATATTTACTCGATTAACTACTAAAGAAACACCTAAAGAAGAGAATGGAAGAGATAAGAGAGGGGGGAAATCGACTAGAAGCCCAAATATGGGTGTCTGTCTCTGCCCTAAATCGAAGAGAATTATATATACTGCAGTCGTTGTGTCGCGACACTGCAACTGAGCCTCGCGCGCATGTCTGTCAAATATCGGAGTGTTGTAACGCTACATGTAGCATTGCAATGCTGCCCTGTTTCTTCACGAAATAGGCAGCTACTGTCTTGTAGCATTGCGCAATGTTCGGTTGAGCGTTGCAACGCTCCTTCCAAGGGAAATTTCATCCTTTCACTTCTTTTTGAAGTCCGATTACTCAAATTAGCTTCTAAATGCTCAAAATTAACCCCGAATAGCTTGTAACGACTAATTTCACCTTAAAGATGCTCGATACCAATAAAATCATTAAATAAACACATTAAACATAGTAATGACCTAGAATTAAGAAGAGAAAAGTAGCACATATTTTGTGCTATCAGTATCATAAACATTATATTAATTATATCCCATATAATTAATTTTTTTAAATTAATTTGAACAATTCAAATTATCCAAAATTAATTTGATTCTCATTTAACCTAATTGAGTTAACTAGAGGACCTTGACATATAGATTGAAGCTCCAATGATACTGATTAATTAATTAAACTCTTTACTTAAATTAATCAACTTTCATTAACTGTCAATCACTCCACTAAAAACAGACAGTTGGACTCTTCACACTATAGATATATTTTTGTGTCCATTGGATATAACCAATCAATAGTGTGTTGGGCCTTCACAAATTACTCGTAAGTACAACTAGGTCAAAATTATCGTTTTTCTCCTGTAGTTACATCTAACTCCTTAAGTACCACTGATTTCTCTAATGAACAATTAGTTATAGTCCAACTATAACCGAATCCCTCTTTAATCAAGAGAGAGTGAGGTGTCTCATTGTTCAAGTCCCAAAATTAGCCCTTAAGGGAGCAATTCTCTACTTACCATAACAATAGGGAAAGAGTGAATTCCTTCTTGCGTAGCTGTGCTCTCAACTCCTTAACTAGACGAATCCCCAAAATGGTAGGCATATTGAGTTGGTGAAATCGACCACTCTCACTCATGCAAATCAAATGACCGTCTTTATAGGCAGGAGTACATAACTGACTAAGGATTCAGGTCAAGTCACCTATGGCATCTTAGAGAAATATAAGTCTCTTCTAGTAACGGTATTATAAAGAGAGACTATTCATTTCGTGGTCTGATCTTATACAAACTATTTGTATATAATACCCTCGCTCACATGTTTCAACATAGAATGATCAGGATCAGATCATTTGTAGCACGTTACAACATTTATAAGAACTACAAAGCGGGTCGTATCCGTAGTGTCACCGGAATAAGATACCCAATCTTATCCATCTACTGCAGATCGTTCAAGTTATTATTTAAACATGATCCACCTGTATGTCTCTACATACATATTTAAAATTCATAAAATAATATAGGATCTTAGTTTATGGGATTGTATGCTCATAAAATAACAACTATTTTATTGATAATAATTTATTTACAAAGTTTATAGACTACGAGAATACAAGAGAGATTTAGAACACCAATCCTAACAATCTTGTAGTCATGAAAAGTCAAAGGTTGACATTGTATTTGGTTCATGTATATTGTGGAATAAATATTTGTCCTTCGAATCCTCATTCAATTTGTGACCATCAAAGGAACTAGGATCATTCTTTTGAGCTTTGATTAAAATTAAATGTTTCAACATCCTGCAAAAACTCGAAAGAAAAACTAGGCAAACTTGATTGAAGCTCACCTGTCAGAAAACGAACTCTTTTGTGAAAAAGGCCTTAAATGTTTTGTTTTGTAAATAGGAAGGTTATACCTCACAAATTCCAAAACTCAAATTTTTTACTTTTCTCTCATTTTTATCTATAGACCGAGCACTCTTCACTTGTTTTCTCCTTCATATTTTTCTATTGTTTCTATTTTAGTCTCATGTCTTTTTCTTTCCAACTCATGCACATCAAGTTTTACTTCTCTTAGAAGCAATAGTACAAAAGTAGGATCAAATGTTACTTTGGGCTTTAATTGACTAGTAATGTTAGCACAAAATGTTCTAGTTTCAAGGTCATTACCACCTGCTTTTCCACCATGCTACTACTAACGCATGTTTCTGCATAAGTGGCTCAACTATAGTAGTAAGACGACAACCGTATGATTCTTTGCTACTTAATATGAATTATTAGGCAAAATGTCATTATCATGATAGGTGCAACATTAGTAGGCTTTTTCCTTTTTCTTTTTAACTTATCAAATTGCTCATATATGGAAGGTAAATTGATTTTCCACTAATATGTTGGAATTGGTCCTTAGATTTAGTGCACAAAAATCTTCTTTAGCGTTGTCTTTCTATCTTGAGGGTAATTTGCATCATTTATTTCAAATCTGTACAAAGTCGTATTTCTTCTCGATCAGTAAATATATCAATAATCTCCTCATTAAATTCGTTGTAGGATCGATCCATGGTAGCTTCCTCGTCCTTAAATATGGTTAACCCCAATGGAAGATGCAAAAATTATAAAGAAGATGAAGAAGAGAACCTCCAAGGAGGTGAGAGGGAAAAATCAAAATTAAATAATAATTAATTTGCTAGATGTGTAGCGAAATTGAAAAGAAAAAGCTAACGCATGTGGCATTTTGGAACACAATCTCTATAAAATATATATTATATTATATATAAAAAGTATTCGAAGGGAGGATCTTTATATCTTTATTTTGTCTTTAAATTTTAACTTCTATTTTGTCTTTCACAATACATCTCTATTCCGAATGGACGTAATAGAGATCACAAACATGAAACATCACATTAAGGATCATTTGTCCCATAAACACTTCAAATAGTTACAAATAATGTGAGAGATTATTGCATTAATTAGAATTTTTCTAATTTTTTTATGTTCTGAAATAGGTTCTAAAGGACCTATTAGATAAAATTGATATTCGGATTTCTTTGATATTCTTAAAATTAAGAAACGCGTTAAGACATAAAAATTGAAAATGTATGACCTTGATAAATGGAAGGTCCAAAAAAATCTTTAAAAGCTGTGTTCAAATTCAAAAAATTGTCGACGAGAACATAAAATGTATTAGTATTATTGTTGTTATGTTATTAACTATAGAAATAATATAATGGAAGTTGAAATTTGGATTTACATGATATGTATGGATAACATTTTTATATATATAATATTCAGTTTTATCATTTTAAATAATATTTAAAATAATTTAAATAAGAAAAATTATTTTAAATGATAAAATTGAAAATATTTACCAGACAAATTTTTCGAATATAATACTGATAAACGTCATGGTTTTAAATATTTTGATTTATTTATCTATATATAAAAACAGAAAAAAACAATTTAATTAAATCTTTCAATATAATTTATTTAGCTATATCTTCAATTATGAAAATTCCCATGAATTTCTCTTGAATCATTGCATTTAATCGAAGATGTATATATAGTTATATATTAAGGATTTTAAAAGGAAATGGTAATGAAAGAGGTAAAATGGAACAACCAAAAACAAGAATTTTCCATTATCTCGAATTCTAGTTTACATTTTCAATGGGAAGAATCAAATTATGAGCAATTTCTGAATGATAAAGAGAAATTAAATGTTCCAAATGCAACGAATTCCATTTTGTATCAAATCTTCTGTCTAGAAATTTCCCTCAGATTTATGCAACGTCTTTCTTTCCAAAAAAAAAACATTAATCATTGCTTCTCTGTTGCCACTGCTACTGCCGGTGATGGTGCCTCAACGTTGGTTTCAACTGTTTTAGGTGCCTCCACGGCGGTTTTCTTCTCCTCTTCGGTGGCTTTTTTGGGTTCTACCGCCGCCTCGACGATGGGTTTCTCGGGTACAGCCGCAGCTGGCTCGACGGCGGCTTTCTTAGGCTCTGCCTCGACGACGGTGGCTTTTTGGGGTTCAGGCGCTGCTACCTCGGCAGTGGCTTTCTGGGGCTCCGGCACCGCTGCCTCGACAATGGATTTTTGAGGTTCCGGCACCGCTGCTGGAGCTGCTTCTGTTGGTTTCGCTGCCTCATCCTTGACTTCCTCTTTGGGCTCCTCTTTTTTGGGCTCTGGTGGAATTTCCACTTCTTGTTTGTCCTAAAAATAAAAAAAATAATAATAAAAAAAAAGGTTAACGCTAAGTTTTTTGACGCACTAACTATTTTCTGAGAAAGTTTTAAGAAAGAACCTGAATGAGCAAACATCCGAGAGAGAGCGGTTGGTTATCCTCCTCCTCAACCTTCTTTTCACCTTGATCAACCTTCTTCACATCAACTTGATCATCACTCTTTTTCTCTTCAGTTTCGACCTCGACTTCCTTCTCCTTGATACTCGGTATCGCCATTGTCGTCTCCTTCGACACTTTAACGACGGGGACGGGCAAGGGGGTGACTTCTTTCTCAGTGGTGGTCTTGGGCTTGCTAGCACAACCACCCATGTTAAAGATTTGGGAGAGAAGAAAAGGTTTTAACTTAAAAAAGAGAGAAGACAATGGGGTTGAGAGAAAGAAGACCAAAGTACTTCTTTCTCTTCTTGTTAAAAGGAATCAGAAGGGATTTGGAGAAGAGAAATGAAAAGAAAAAGCAAGTTGAAGGCTGAGGATGATGAAAATTGAGAGAGCAATATAAGGTATTTATATTGTACAACATTATTCATTTTTTATATTATTCAGTGGCGATACAAGATTTGAGGCAAATTTGTTATAATTTCCCATTTTTTAACAATAATATAAAACCTATTTTTGGCAATTTTATAACTGATTTAAATTGGTCAATTTCACCTATTCTTTAGCTGCCTACTTAGGGCTCTCCAAATATATATCCTTTATTTTTGGATTTATTCTTTCAGTAACTTCTTTCTGTAAAAAAGAGGATTTATTTGCAATCGTATTTGTAAAGATATGATTCAATTTACCAAAATTGCTTCTTTACACACTACTTTCAATATCCTTCTATATATATATTTTTACTGTATTAGATTATTTTTAAATATAGGAAAATTAATCAAAATATTTATAAATATAACAAAATTTTATTGTGTATATACAAGACCGCGATAAACTATTTTCTATATCTATATCAGGACAAATAGTAGTCGATAGATCGTGATATTTTTTTACTATTATTTATAAATATTTTCAACAGTTTTGTCTTTAAAATAAATTTTCTAATTTAATTGACAATTTCATGAGTTATTTTTTTTTTTTAGATTCAAATTTATTAGTTAACTTGACCGAAATTTGAATTTTTTTTAGAATAGATAATATTATTATACAACAAGGAGGATCCCATATCCCGGGATCGCATCAAAGCAACAAAACAACACAAGCAAAAACAGAGCAACAATATGCAAACAAAGCCAACAAGATAAAACTAGAACATAACCAAATATAAACGCAAAAAATCCCAGACCACCAGGAAGAAAGCCAAAAAAAAAAAAAAAAAACAAACATATTTGATATTTATGATTCATGAGTCATGAGTAGTAACTAGTCCATGGTAATCTATGGTGTTTTATCATATCACAAATTCTTATACTAAATTTATTTGCGAGTGTACAAAATTTTGAACCATATTGTATTATAAATCATTTTTCAAGTACTATATATAATAATGAATTTGGAGTAAGCTAGCCTTTAGCTATTATCAGCTATTTTTATCAAGATTATATATGTATACCAACGGTACAACCTGTAAAATTCAAAATTTATCGAGAGATTTGTGAGTTAAACTTAAAAAGGGCTCAAAATTTCAACCATAAATAATATAGTCTAACTAGCACCTTCTAGAGTAAATGGGTGACCATAATTTACTAGAGGTTCAAATATTAGTAAATAGTTGATGTGTAAGGCCTAGAAATAATTCAAAGAATTTAATAATTAATATAATTTTCAAGAGATAATCGTCGAAATGAGCATGATTTTACTATCATAAAAATATATGTTATTTGTGGACCGTTTTTCATATACATATTCGAATTAGGCTTAGTGTTAGTTTATTAAATATTTTATTCAAGATTCTCTTAGTTCTCTTTTGTTAAAGTTTAATGCTTAGGTGTTACTTATCTGTACATATGTTACTTATATATAGAAATATATTAGTATGAACAGAAACCATGTTAAAAAAAAAAAAAGTACAAACAGAAATAAATAATACAAATAAAAAATAAAAAATAGTTAAAAAATACTTTTTGTCTCTGAACTCTTATGAAAGTAACAATTTAGTTTCTAAACTTTGGTTTGTAATGATTTAGTCCCTATACTTTTGATTTTGTAATAATTTAGTTTCTAAACTTTAGTATGTAACAATTTAGTCCTTGTACTTTCAATATTGTAACAATTTAGTCACTAACGTAAAAAAATTATCAGAATTAGACATCAATTTTTAATACTTTATGATGTAAACTTTGTATTTTGTAAAAATATTAAGTCTCTAATTAGTTTAACGATTTATTTATGCATGAAATATTATTAAACCTTAACATTAATTTCTACAATAGGGACAACTAAATGTTACAAATTTTAAAATTGAAGAACTAGATTGTTACATAGTAAAATTCAGTGATTAAATTGTTATAAAATTGAAAGTATAGGGATTAAATCGTTGCAAATCAAAATTTAGGAACTAAATTATTGCATATATAAAAGTTTAGGGACTAAAAGTAATTTTTAACCTAAAAATTTAAAGGAATTATTGGCTTATGGTTTATGTATATAAGCTTGATATTATGATATAATTGACCAAAAGCATATAATATAAATTTGTGAGAGTTTCCTCTAAACATAACTGAAAGTAACTTTTTATAGTATAATAGGAGGAGAGGATTCAAACCACAAATTCTTAGTTATATATATAGGGATGTTCATTTTTACCGTGGGGACTTGTCTCTAGGCTAGAGATTTTCGTTTAAATAGAGAGTCGGGAAAACTCCCGAATACATTCCCCTGTTCCCCATGCCTGCCCATTAACATTTTTTAATTTATTATAATTAAATTAATAATTAATAATTTAATGTTATGTTTTATTATCATTATATTAACATTATATTTATATTTCAAGTTTTATTGTTTATTGGTCGATATTATTAATATATTTGAATTAATGTTAAAAAATGAATATATTCGATTTGAACATTAAATTTAGATAGATAGGTAATTATTTTATCTTCTACTGTAAAGTTGGAGTAATTTTTTTTTTTAAAAAAATCAAATTGTCCATATGAAATTAATTATGTAAAAAAAACAGTAAAAAATTAAACTACGTAATTAAAACCTTCCTATAGTAAAAATTTAAGTTAATTATTTTTTAAAAAATTAAACAGTAAAAAATTTCTCGTAGGAAAATTACCTTGAATTCTTTGTGAAATTTTGGTGGAGATGGGAAATGAAATGGAAAGTGAAGATAGGATGAGGAAACTATCTACGACCTTGTATATCTCGTGGACATCTCTAGTCACAAATATATCAATATATCAGTTGAGTGATGCTTACTTTGACAAATAAGTAAAGTTATTGATTTGACAAATAAACCATAGATTTGAAAAATACAAAAAACAAAGGTTTCAAAAATTCAAGATCAAAATGGTGGATTTTTGAAAATTTAAGAATTAAAATAAATACTTTGAAAGTTCGAGATTAAATTGGAGCAAACATAAATGTTTGAGGACTACAATGAATGGTTTAGAGTTATAAATAGCATAATAAAACCAAACTTACGAATTTATTGACCAAATGAAATTCAAACTTTTCACTAGAAGAATTTCGGGCTTTAATATCGGTTTTAAACCGACATTAAAGATAGTGTTATAAAGCCCTTTAATGTCAGTTGCCTTTAATGAGTTTTAATAACATAAAACATAAAATCAAATGATATCAAATGGGGTCAAAATAATATAATAATTTCATCGATGATTTTTACAAAACTCCTCTCAAGTTGGATTGAGGCTTCTATTGACATGATAAGTTTAGTTGTCAAACTTTCAAGTTTGTGCATATGTATTTATTTGGTATTTTAATTTTAAAAAATATTTATAGTTTCTTAAACTTCCAGTATATTCTTGAACTTTCACTTTTGCGTTTAATATACCTATGAATTATTTTTTAAAATTAACTAATTTATTTAATATAGAATAAAATCAAATAGTTGAATAATTTATTAGTCACAAAATCAAAACTTCATAAAACTATATTAAACACAATTAAAAGTCCAAGGACTTATTTGACACCTTTTAAGATTGAAAGACTTACTAGCTACAAAACTAAAAGTCTGAAAACTTAATAGCTTTTTCGTTTAAATTTTTTTAGAGCAAATATCAATTTATGTATATAAACTTTGGGAGTTATATCAATTAAAATTATGAACTAATAATTATATCAACATATCAATTAAAATTATGAACTAATAATTATTATATCAGCATAAAACTTGAACTTTCATAATTGTATCTATCTACACATTCTTTTAGATTACACTCAACCTATATCATTTGAAACTTATGATTCAAGTCATTAAAACCCCAAATTTTCATAAGACAATCAGTTTAGCATGTCATTGTGATTATCTTTAAAAACTATCCATATAATGATTCTTAAACATTTATAAACTTCTTCAAATATCAGTTTTACAAAATGGATGATTGGAATAAATGCATGGACGATTTTTAAAGGAAAATTTGACCAAAAATTTAAATGGATCAATTTATAAAAATTTAGAGATTTAGATCACGTTTACACCAGTTGAAAGGTAATCCATCAATGATAATATAAAAAGTGGACCCCAATTGATTACTTTTTGTTTACATGTTTTCCATAATCGTAATGGAATGTGGGATCCGCCTTGAAATTTATAATCAAATCGTATAATCAAATTGAGAAATGAAGGGTGCTCAATCTATTCGTAGTTGAAAATTATATAAGATCTACTACCTTTATCGTTACCGTTAACGTTATAGATATTATTATTGGAATAGTATGAAAATTATGAATTTGTCACATTTATTGTTACTTTTATCGTTATAGGTATAGTTACCAATACCATTAGGGTCAAGCAGTTTCATAATCATAGATAAACACGATCAAAAGCAATCCAATTACGTTTGTGATTCAGACCTATTACGATTCATTCAGAATCTCATTCTAATTACATTAATTTTTATTATAGTGAATAAATATGATCTTAAATAATATAATTATAGGTTTCACACCAAATTCTTATGAAGGAAACATGATAATAAACGTAAATCGATACATTTAAAAAAGTTCAACGTCTAGAGATGTAAAATGATGATCAAACCTTTATCCTAGCGACGGACGAACCTACATTTTACACAGTTGGCTCCGGGGGGAAGTTTCGACCCGACCCGAATGAAATGAACCGAATCCGAATGCAACCGACCCGAGAAGCTGCTAATGAACCGGAAAAGCGGAAGACTTGTCATATTGCAATTTCTCAGCTTCGAAACTAAACCTAATCAGAGTTGCTAGTTTCCTCCCAGATTCGTGTTTCAGCTCCAAGGTATGAAGCAGGAGCGGAAAAATCTTTTCCCGTCTTTAATTTTATTTGTTTCTGAGCTTTATTTGATTCTTGTTCCTACTTTCTCTGTTCTTTTTTCGATTTTTATTATCAGATCCGTGTTTAATTTTCCTCCATTCCTCGATCGCGTGGTTTGGTATTTCTGGGTGTTTTTAATTTCTTCTATCAATTGGGTTCGTTTAATCTGAAGTTTTCTAAGAGATCGACGTAGGATTTTTGTTTTTGTTTCTCTTTTATGTGCATTAATGTTATATCGTTTGTTGGTATTTGAGGGAAATATTTTTATGTTTCGTTATATGATTTGATTCCTCGTTTCTGATAGACATTCAAGTCTCGAATTTTGAATTTGGGTTTTCCATTTCTTTATAATGGAGTCAAATTTAACGAGTATCATTACGTACCGTACTTAATTTCCTTAAACATAGGCAGTTTGATTCGTGGGTATAAATCATTGGACTGAAATCAATTGCTTTTCCTTTGGTGAAAATTGCAAGGCTCTCTAATATTACCTTCCTTTCGGAATGTTTCACTTCTGAACCTGAAATCTAATCTTGCCTAGGCAATGATGCTCTTAAAAGATGGAGTTTAGCTCGAGGCTGGTTAATTTCAATTCTTTATGTATCTTTTGTCTGCCATTCCTCAAAAGAATGCTTGAGCTAAAGGCTTGGACATTTCAAATTTGTGGACTAGAGTTCATGGATTTTGGTGTCAGCATTTATGTACAAGTTAAAGCAATAATTTTTTTTCTTTTCCCATGTTGATGCTTAATTTTTATTATTTTTCAGGTTTTCTTGCGTGCTCTTTTGCTCCAAGTCAGTACTATTTATTAGCGATGTGAGTATCCACCCTTTTTGTTTCGGTCTCACCATGTATTATACAATGTCTTTTTACCGTTTTATTTCTTACATGTTGAACTTTTTGATTGTCTGGTACATTACTTTGGATTTGTATCCCTGTGGTCAAGTGCTGTTTTGTTATTGTTACATTCTCATTTGGCATTCATAAATTTCTAAGCCAATATTTCGGTCCTTGTAAGTGGCTCATTGTGGTCAGAAGAGTTATTAAGGTGGACTGTGGAGCACGTTCTTGTACAAATTTTTCTCTGAATACTGATTTTCTGAGCAGCTACCATGACAAGTATCATCTCCCTGCTGGTGGAATTGAAACCATGAAATATAAAGCGCTGTGAATTTTGCACATATTGGAAAGAATTAGTTTGCTGAAGATTTAGTTTCAATGTTATAAATCAGATGTGTTAGCATCGAGTAGATGTAGCATTTTGTTCGCTTGGTGATATGATCGATGTTTTTGGAGATTTGCAAGGATTAATAATCAGCAAGATAGTTACATTTTTGAATGCCTACTATTAAAGTATACAGGAGTAGAAATTGAGATACTTCATATGGTTTGAACTTGGAAGCTACTTTTACATGCATGTCTTTTCCATACTCTGTGTCTATCTTTCATAATGTTGAAGATTATTTGTATTGATGTTTACTTATCGAAATTTCCTTGTTACTTCAATGTAGGGCGGATGAAGAACCCGTTGATCAGAAAAGGTATCTCGAAGAAGCTTGCAAACCCAAGTGTGTGAAGCCACTACTTGAATATCAGGTACGGGGGGGTTTTATTGGTCTTTGTTGTGGGGGATTGATGAGTCTTAGTGAAGTTGGATATGCTTTTTTCTTCAGTTTTTGGAATTGTATTCATTATGCATTCTTTTTTCCCCATGATTTCTTAACTTTAAAAATCTGGTCTCATGAATGGGTATATTTCTATTCTCTTATTTGATTAGAGATTAAACCGTCACTATACTAGATTGAAGATTTTGAATCTATCTGCGTGAATAAATCTACTATTAAATAAGTAGGTTTCCTTGTAGCTTCAAACCTTCTTTGTGACACAACAGTTAGTATTCAGTGAACTTTCGTTTTGGAAAAAAAAAAAACCCAACTGGAAGGGAGTGCATATGTTAGAAAATTTGAGTTTGAAAATGGCGAAGGATGTTGGTGTTGTGAATAGCAATTAGATTTTAGTTATTTATTTTTCTCAAAATAATAAAATACACAAGCAGCCACCAATCACTAACCCTTCATAGGTCTGTATGGAGAATAACGAAGCTTAGTTACAAGAGTCATATTTGATTTTTGGGTACTTCCCAACAAGACTTGGTCTGTGCTTATCATGCTGAATACAAAAATACCACCTTTCTGAAAGAGAGAGAGGGGGATTGGGAGAGAGGAAAAAAAAAGAAGGGAAAGGAATGGATTTTGGCTCCACCATTGTTTTCTGAATTTTCTTATGGAAAAAACCAGTTAACGTCACTTGGTCCCCATCAATCAAGCGACGCCTTGAAGATAAAATCTGTCTTTGGGTTGTACAATGTTTGGAACATTATTTGGACATTGTGGGCATATTAGTGCTTATAACTAATAAGTGCTTATAAGTAAAGGAATTAAAAAATAAAGCAAAGCGAATGAAGCCACTTAAATGCTAAGTAGCACCATTTAAATTCTCTTTCTATTAGTAATTCCACCAACATATTTTATAATTTCTCTAATCTCTTTCAATTCTGGGTCCTATTTTGCCATGAAAAGTAATAGTAAGAAAGTTGTTAGTGCAACCTGTTTTATTCTTTTGGATGAGAATCATTTTCGCCCAACAAGCTTATTTTTGGTCTCCTTTTGTTAGGTTCTTTTCGTATGCTTTTGTATATTTTTTCATTAAAAAGCATAATTTTTCCGTCAAAAGTTGTTAGTGCAAGCTTACAGTGAACACAATTGCCCCTGTACAATATGGTGAAAGATCCTTCCTTATCATGCTAATCATTTAGGTCATGGAGGCAACAATAACCTTCCTTAACAAATTGTCTTGTACCAAATGTAGCTCCCTCCTGTGAAGTTGAATCAATATTGACGACAAAGATATCTTGTCTCCACGTCTCACTGATTTTAGTTTATACCCTGCTTTGGAGTTGGCGTAGACTTGGTCACTAGACATCCTTTTATTGGGATGTTGATGAATCTCAAAAAATGCAATGGACTTCTTTCCCCTAGGATACTAGTCCTCATCAAATTTGGAGAATTATTTATTTTGATGTGCATATATGACATATTTTCCCCAGTTTTCATGTTCCTCTCCGGTCTAACGATTTTGAAGAGCTTTTGTAATTACCGTACCTATTCACTTTTGTATAGTTGGAGTATTTTTAGATGAGCTCCCTTTTTTGTGGGGCTGGGATTTTTTTATGCGCTTGTATTTTCTTTTTTCAATGAAAGTTATAGAAAAATGATGTGTATTCCCTGAAAATTGGCTAGTTTCTCATATCTGTGTCTCAGCTGATGACTTGTTGCTACATAGTAACGAAGAGGGTCCTAATATTTTGCTTTGTTAATCATGTCTGAGCAGATTCAAATTCTATCATTAGTATAAAGATAAGGTAAAATGATGATTATTGTC